>NC_057799.1:221762353-221770341 GCF_018294505.1 Triticum aestivum
GTTCGGCGAGCGGGGCGGCGGCTCCTCGAGCTCCGGCGGCGGCGGCGGGTGCGGGTCGGGGCGGGGCTCGGGGTGGCGAGGGAGGGGGCGGCGGCGGTATATAAGGAGGGGGGGCCTGCTTGAAGGAGGGGGCAAGGCGGCGGGGCTCCGGTGGAGTCCGAGCCAGTCACGGGCGCGGCGGCGCTGGCGTGCTCGCGGAGGAGACGCGCGGCTGGGCCGGCCGCTCGGCTGGTCCTCGGCCCAGTCGGGCGCGGCGCGTTTTTTTTAAAACATTCCGCCGAAAAGAATTCATAGAAAAATAAATAAAAATCCAAAAAATATAGAACAAATTTTCCCCGTCTAGTTAAAATAATTAGAACACCGTGAACATTTTTTGACACAAAAATGCAGTTTTGAAAACGTGCAATTTTTTTAATGCAATTAAAATTGCAAATAAAATCCAATATATGATTTTAATATTTTTCCTCCAATATTTCAATTGTTTTGGAGAAGTCATATTTTCTCCTCTCATTTATTTTTAAATGAAATATTTTTCCGGAGAGAAAATAATTAAAACCAAAATCCTCGTTTTATTATTTGATAAAAATCAAATATGAAAAATCGAGAAAATCCCCAACTCTCTCCGAGGGTCCTTGAGTTGCTAAGGATTTATCTAGGATTTGTCAAAATGCAATAAAATTTGCCATGCAATGAATGATCTATGTATAACATTCCAAATTGAAAATTTGGGATGTTACAAACCTACCCCCCTTAAGATGAATCTCGCCCTCAAGATTCGGGTTGGCTAGAAAACAGGTGAGAGTGGTCCTTCCGTAGATCTTCCTCTCGCTCCCAGGTGGCTTCATCTTCCGTGTGGTGGCTCCACTGGACTTTGCAAAACTTGATAACTTTACTGCGGGTGACTCGGCTGGCATACTCGAGAATCTTGACTGGTTTCTCCTCATAGGTCAAATCACTTTCCAACTGAATCGCTTCCAGCGGCACAGTATCTCTCAGTGGTATCTCAGCCATCTCTGCGTGGCACTTCTTCAACTGTGAAACATGGAATACATCATGAACTCCTGACAATCCTTCAGGTAATTCCAGCTTGTAGGCAACTTCTCCCATACGTTCCAGAACTCTGTATGGTCTGATAAAACGGGGCGCTAACTTTCCCTTAACTCCAAAGCACTTCACTCCTCGAAGTGGTGATACTCGAAGATACACTCTGTCTCCGACTTCGTGGACTGTCTCCTTTCGTTTAGAATCCGCATAACTCTTCTGCCTGGACTGGGCTACCTTGAGCCTATCGCGAATCAGCCTCACTTTCTGTTCAGACTCCTTAATCAAATCTGGTCCAAACAACTGACGGTCTCCAACTTCGTCCCATAACAATGGTGTTCTACACCTTCTTCCGTACAAAGCTTTGAAAGGGGCCATCTTCAAACTGGTTTGATAACTGTTGTTGTAAGAAAACTCTGCATATGGCAAATTGTCGTCCCAACTAGATCCATAATCTAGTGCACAAGCTCTCAACATGTCCTCCAAAATCTGATTGACTCTCTCGGTCTGTCCATCTGTCTGTGGGTGAAAGGCTATACTAAATTCTAGCCTGGTTCCCAATGTTTCATGTAACTGCTTCCAAAACTTTGAGGTAAACTGGGTTCCTCTGTCTGATACAATGGTCCTCGGAACTCCATGCAAACATACGATCCTGGTCATGTATATTTTTGCCAACTTAGCATTGGTGTAAGTGGTCTTCACTGGAATGACATGAGCCACTTTCGTCAAACGGTCGACTACAACCCATACTGAGTCATAGCCTGAACGAGTCCTGGGCAATCCCGTGATAAAATCCGTGCCTATTTTATCCCACTTCCATTCAGGTATCGGCAATGGTTGTAGCAATCCTGCTGGCTTCTGATGCTCTGCCTTCACTCTCTGACATACATCACAAACTGCTACATACTCCGCAATATCCTTCTTCATTCCGGTCCACCAGAAAGTATTTTTCAGATCCAAATACATCTTAGTATTCCCTGGGTGAATCGAATACGGTGAATCATGGACCTCTTGCAAAATCAACTTCCTGATCTCCGGATCATTTGGCACATAAACGCGGTCCTCAAACCATAAGGTATCGTGCTCATCCTCACGAAATCCCTTGGCTTTTCCTTTGCTCATCTTCTCCTTTATCTCGTCAATCTCCTTGTATGTCTTCTGGGCTTCTCTGATCCTTTCCATCAAGGTAGACTGAATCTCCAGTGTCGCTAGATAGCCTCTTGGGACTATCTCCAAACATAGCTCGCGAAGGTCCTCTGCTAACTCCTGAGGTAACTCTCCTGTCATGAGGGTGTTGATATGACTCTTGCGGCTCAACGCGTCTGCTACTACATTAGCCTTTCCTAGGTGATAATGCAATCTCATATCGTAGTCCTTAATAAGCTCCAACCATCTCCTCTGTCTGAGATTTAACTCCTTCTGCGTGAAAATATACTTCAAACTCTTGTGATCCGTGTACACCTCACAATGGTTTCCGATGAGAAAATGTCTCCATGTTTTCAACGCATGCACCATGGCTGCTAACTCCAAATCATGCGTAGCATAATTCTTCTCATGGGGTTTAAGTTGTCGTGAAGCATATGACACAACTCTTCCTTCCTGCATAAGCACTGCTCCAAGTCCTCGACGAGAAGCGTCGCAATAAACTTCATAGTCCTTGCGTTGATCTGGCAGAATCAACACTGGTGATGTAACCAATCGTTTCTTCAACTCTTGGAAACTAGCTTCACATTCCTCAGTCCAATTGAACTTGGTGTCCTTCTTCAATAGCTCAGTCATAGGCTTAGCAATCTTCGAGAAATTCTCGATGAACCTCCGGTAGTATCCCGCAAGTCCAAGAAAACTCCGGATTTCTCCAACTGACGTCGGTGATTCCCAACTTGTCACTGTGTCAACTTTGGCAGGGTCTACTGCTACTCCTTCTCCAGATATAACATGTCCGAGGAATCCAACTTCCTTCAGCCAAAATTCACATTTGCTGAACTTGGCATATAACTGATGTTCTCTGAGCTTCTCAAGTACCAATCGCAAATGCTCCTCATGCTCTTCCTCATTCTTGGAAAAGACTAAAATGTCGTCAATGAACACCACAACGAACTTATCCAAAAACACCATAAACACTTTGTTCATCAGGTTCATGAAATAGGCAGGTGCGTTAGTCAGTCCGAATGACATAACGGTATACTCATACAGTCCATATCTGGTGGTAAAAGCCGTCTTAGGTATATCCTGCTCTCGAATCATTAACTGATGGTATCCTGATCGTAGATCGATCTTGGAAAATACTTTAGCTCCTTGTAGGTGGTCAAACAAATCATTGATCATCGGCAGTGGGTACTTGTTTTTGATGGTCACTTCATTCAATCCACGGTAATCAACAACCATCCTCAACGATCCATCTTTCTTCTCCACTAGCAGTACTGGTGATCCCCAAGGTGACGAACTTGGGCGAATATAGCCTTTATCCAGTAACTCCTTGATCTGCTTCTTAATTTCCTCCATATCTTTTGCGGGCATCCTGTATGGTCTCTTAGATATTGGCCCTGTGCGTGGCAAAAGTTCGATCAAGAACTCAATGTCTCTATCTGGTGGCATGCCTGGCAACTCTTCTGGAAATACATCCGGGTAATCCTTCACCACTGGTCCTTCCTCCTGTACAACTCCTGTTAAGGAATTCACTTGAGTCCTCTTCGGCATATGCCGGGATACATACTTGATCCTTTTTCCTTCTGGGGTGGTAAGCAAAATCGACTTACTGGCGCAATCGATGTTTCCTCCATACATCGATAGCCAATCCATTCCCAAAATCACATCCAAACCTTGCGACTCCAAAATTATTAGGTCTGAGGGGAAAACATGCCTACCAATGGCCAATGGCATCTGAAAACATCCTTGGCTTGCCATATACTCTGCTCCTGGAGAGGTTACTAACATAGGTGTTCTGAGAACTTTGGTGGGCAACTTAAACTTATCCACAAATCCCCTTGATATGTATGAATGCGATGCACCAGTATCGAAAAGAACGATTGCAGTAAATGACTTAACCAAAAACTTACCTATTACTGCATCAGGCTGTGCTTCAACCTCCTCCACGCTCACGTGGTTCACATGTCCTTTGTTGAACGGGTTCGGCTTCTTCCCAGAGCTTCCATTGCCATTTCCATTCTGGGCTTCAGGACATTCATTGGCATAATGTCCAGTCTTCTGGCACTTAAAGCAAGTGACTTGGCTCAGGTCCCTCTTGGCTGGGGTAGATGGGTTGGTGCGGTTCTGTCCGTTGCTTCCTCCATTCCCATTACCATTCTTAGAGCCATTATGGTTGTGCGAACTACCTCCTCCATGGGTATGCTGAAACTGTCCTCCTGGTTTCGGGGCAAATCGTGGCTTCTGCTGAGCTTCAGAATTATACTTGTCCATACTTCCTCTTACGGTTTTCAATCTGCTGCTGCTTCCCTTCAATCATGAGAGCTCTATCTACCAACTCCTGGTAGTTGTTGAAGGTTGCTACCATTAGCTGCATACTCAGTTCATCATTCAATCCTTCCAAAAACTTCTCCTGCTTGGCTGCATCTGTAGCAACGTCATCTGGTGCATAACGTGCTAACTTACTGAAATCCTCCACATACTAGCCTACGGTGCGTCCTCCTTGGCGTAGGTTGCGAAACTCACGCTTCTTCATAGCCATAGTTCCTGCTGAAACATGAGCTGTACGGAAAGCTTGCTGAAACTAGTCCCATGTGACAGTGTCAATAGGGTGTGTGGCGGTGTAATTCTCCCACCATGATGCTGCGGGTCCATCAAGCTGATGTGCGACAAAACGCACTCTTTCCGCATCTGTGCATCCTGCAGTGGTTAACTCCCTTCCAACTTTGCGGAGCCAATCATCTGCAACAATCGGCTCGGTGCTTATGGAAAACACAGGCGGATTTAGCCTCAAGAAATGGGCTAAGTGATCAACTGGTGGTGGTGGCGGTGGGTTGTTGTTGTTGTTGTTGCCTTGGTTCTGCACTAACACTTGCATCAGGGCATTCTGTTGCTGAATCAACTGGGTCATCTCCGGTGGGAAAACAAATCTGGTGTCGCGTCTCAGAGGCATCTGATGGGTTAGAAAAGATGAGAGTTAAGAATAGAATGAGGTCTAGAGAGAAAACACTACCCATATGCTCATGAGACAATGCAATCAATATCACTCAATCAATTCAAACAAGGCATACAATCGATCTAACTAGCGTTACAAAGTGCTTGAACTATACTATTAAATGGGGGAAAACTACTACTGATATGGTGGTCTACTAGAAATTCTGATCGGTTGAAGACTCCATGATGTCTGCTCCAGCTTCATCAACAAAGTCATCTTCAATTGGTTCCGAGTCGGTGTCATCGATGATGATGTACTTATCCGGGCAAGTGCATTCGTCATCTTTTGCTTTTGGCACTGGATTTCCCATGAATACTCCAATCTTCTTCTCCAGGTCGTCATTCTTCCCTACTAGTGCGACGATTTCCTCCAAATAATCCTCGCGTGTAGCCTTGAGTTCTTCCTCCAGCTCCTTGATCTTCGTCAATGCCTTCTTCAGTTCTTCCTTGTCTGAGCACATCTGGTTCTCCTGGCGACGAATGTGTTGGTTTTGCTCCTGGATGAAAGCTGCAATTGATCCATCCTTCTTGGTTCTGATCATCTCCCATTGCTCGTCTCGGCGTCCACAAATTTGATAAAATAGTATCCTTAAGCTCCCTGTGGTAGACTTCTCCAATGCGTCCCATAGCGATGTGGGCTGCCATGCTCTTCCCTAAACTCCAGTTTGATGCTTCGAAAACCAATCTTATGGGTTCAGTAACTGGCGCAAACGTCCTTCCTGGAATGTGAACTTGAATCTTCCAGCTCTCCTCTTCGGGTAATGTGGCGTTGTAGGTTCCGGTGATGCTTGGTATTCCTATGTTCAAGTACTTAGTGCCTTCCTTCAAATGTCGTCCAAAAGGCGTGTCTTCATCAGGTTGCATGAACTTGCTCCTTGTATCCGCCATTCCTAAAAGAGTAGAAAGTGGAGAGGGGTCAGAAATGAGAAGAGAGAAGCTTTCTAGGGCTTAAGCTTAGTGGTCGTGTCCTACAGTCAGCGTGTGCTCTGATACCACCTTTGTAGCGACCAGACCTCAAATGGTCTGTGCTGCTGTGCACCAGTGTCATCCCTGGATCAGTAATGCTGACACGCACAGTACAAATGGAGGTTTTATAACAGAGTAGCAATCACACACTTATTACATCGAATATCTCCAAAGAGAATAAGTACGATAAATATGGCTTAAGGCCATCTAAAAACGATAACAGCGGAAGACTTAGAAGATAAGTGAGTCCATCAACTCCAGCGGCATCACTGAGTATAAGACCACGACCTAAAGCACCTCACTCGTCGTCTGAAAAGTCTGCAACATGAAACGTTGCAGCCCGAAAACGGGTCAGCACATGGAATATGCTGGCAAAATAACACATAGAGAATAATGAACACGATAATGCTATACTACATGCATATATGGCTGGTGGAAAGCTCTGTGGTTAAAGTTTTTGCGAAAAGCCAATTTTTCCCTTCTGCAAAGGAATAATTTTTATTTAACTATCATGGTGGTTGTGAAACATTGGGATGGTTGACAGCATCTCAATCCCAATTAAGTATCATCATTAAACCAGCAAAATTAATTAAAGTAACATGATGAGATTCACATGATAATCCAAGTACTAGATACTCAAGTTGTCCATAACCGGGGACACGGCTAACCATGATTAGTTTGTACACTCTGCAGAGGTTTGCACACTTTTCCCCACAAGACTCGATCTCCCCCGTTGGATTACTCGCACTACATGGTGTTTGAGTAACGGATGACCGAGACACAGTCTTTCAGAAGTGTTTGCACCTTACGTATGGGTAGACAGTTACACCTACTTTCCCCTACATCTGCTAGTCTACCACTGTAAGAGTTCACACAACTTAATCAACTATGCTAGAGCCCATAATAGCTTGTGGTTGCACACGGAAGTTTCTAGCATGAATAATCTCATGATCCCTTTGAACCTGGGTGGCGGTCCAAAAGAAAAACAGGCAATCCTGGAATACCCAGGTACCTCAATCCACCCAGATGTGAGTTTTAGTTGCCACCTTAAGTAAAACCATTAATTAACAATCTCACATCTGTCATGGAAATCTCTCAAACCCAATCCTCTTCTACGAGCATAGCATGGCAATATAATAGCAACGTAGAAGTAACTCCCAAGGGTTTGATAAATAAAACAGGTAATAGGTACTACCTCAACTACATCCCAATACCCACAATTTAATTAGATCCTAACCATGCAGTGTTTGAGGAGTGATCTAATGCAATAAAATTTGGGTATGGAAGGGTATGATCAAAGTGTTACTTGCCTTGCTGATGATCCGCAAAACCTAGCGATTCGAAGTAACAAGCGGCGCACTCCGGGTACTCTATCGCAAACAAACAAGCAAACAATAAGTACTCATCTAATGCATAGGTAAAACTCGAATGAAAGATCCAACCAGAAAGTTCAACTTAAGAACTCCGGTTTGCAAAAAGAATCAACTCAAAAGAAGCAACGAAAATCAAACGGCGAAAGAAACAAGCTTCGTTTACTATTCTGGATCTAGATCAAATTTCACAGTAGCAAAAACTTGTTTGAATAGGTTAAACGGAAAGAGAATTTCGAGACAAAACTCTAGGCGCTTGAATCACCTGATTCCGATAAACGAGCGAAAAGTTAAACAGAAACGAAGATCCGATCAGAAAGCGAGATCTGAAATAATCACGGAAAAATCCGACGAAAAAGAAAACTGACGAACGGTTAAAGAACGAACGTTCGTTAACAGAGAATATCTGACGAACACGTTCGTTAAAACGAACGGGTCGGTGAACGTTCACTAAATAATAGAACCAAAGAAATA
>NC_057799.1:221770734-221964414 GCF_018294505.1 Triticum aestivum
GTGCTGCGGCGCTGGCGTGCTCGCGGAGGAGACGCGCGGCTGGGCCGGCCGCTCGGCGGGGCCTCGGCCCGGTCGGGCGCGGCGCGTTTTTTTAAACATTCCGCCGAAAAGAATTCATAGAAAAATAAATAAAAATCCAAAAAGTATAAAACAAAATTTCCCCGTCTAGTTAAAATAATTAGAACAGGGTGAACATTTTTTTGACACAAAAATGCAGTTTTGAAAACGTGCAATTTTTTTAATGCAATTAAAATTGCAAATAAAATCCAATATATGATTTTAATATTTTTCCTCCAATATTTCAATTGTTTTGGAGAAGTCATATTTTCTCCTCTCATTTATTTTTAAATGAAATATTTTTCCGGAGAGAAAAGAATTAAAACCAAAATCCTCGTTTTATTATTTGATAAAAATCAAATATGAAAAATCGAGAAAATCCCCAACTCTCTCCGAGGGTCCTTGAGTTGCTTAGGATTTATCGAGGATTTGTCAAAATGCAATAAAATATGCCATGCAATGAATGATCTATGTATAACATTCCAAATTGAAAATTTGGGATGTTACATACACCAAGCAACCAAAGCGGAACGCCAAGTGCAAGACGACTTCAAGTATGCCAAGTTCTCATCCAAGTCCTATGGCCTCTCCAACAATCAAGCTTCGATGACTCCACCACCTTCTACCTCAACCAAGCCATCTACAAGCAATGGCGACAAGTCAAGTTACAAGAAAACTCCGACAAGCTCAAGTCGTCCTCCTACCACAAGCAACTTCAAGAAAGCTTCATCATCATCTACCCCAACCGATGAGACCATCAAGACAAGTTCGTTCAAATGCTTCACATGCGGCGGCCTAGGACACAAGTCTTTCAAGTGCACCAACAAGTGCACCATGATCCTCAACGACGACGGAACCTATGACTCAATGAGTGAAGGAGAAATGGAAGCCCTTGAGCAAATGGCCATGCACCGCCAAGTGAACAACGAAGACGAAGATGATCAAGTTTTTTGTGACGAACATTCAAGCCCCGCTCTTGTTGTTTCCATGGTCTTGACTCTTAAACATCAACAAGATGACGACTAAAGATGCCATATCTTCCACACGAAGGCCGGTATCAATGGACGGTCCGTCAAGGTCATCATCGATGGAGGGAGTTGCCATAACTTAGCAAGTGAAGAACTATGCTCCAAGCTCCAATTGGTCAAGATGAAGCACCCGCACCCCTACAAGGTTCAATGGCTAAGCGACACCGGCACCATCCAAGTCGAGCATAGGGTACAAGTCTCCTTCAAGATCGGAGCTTACAAAGACACTTTGGAATGTGATGTCCTTCCGATGACCGTGTGCCACCTCCTTCTTGGACGGCCATGGCAATTTGACCGAGGCGTCATCCACAACGGGCGTACAAACAACTATAGCTTCAAGATAAAAGGGAAAGAGTTTGTGCTACGACCTATGTCTCCAAGCCAAGTGCTCGCCGACAAGCAAGCCACCCATCATGGAGAGAATAGTGAGAGAGCGAAGCACCAAAAAGAAAGTGAGCGCCACAAGCCAAAATTGAGTGCCTCCACGATGAGCGACAAGAAAAACTTAGTTCTTTTTGCCACCAAACGTGAGATGAGAGAAGTGTGTGAGAACCTAGTAAGTGTCCTACACTATGTCCTCTTGTGCAAAGACGAGGCACCAAAAACTAACAACTCTCACAATCTACCCTTGGTGTTATCTTCTTTATTGTAGGAATTCCAAGATGTTTTTCCCGACAAGCTACCTCCGGGTCTACCTCCACTACGAGGAATCGAGCACCTTATAGACCTCATCCCCGGAGCTCCACTTCCAAACAAGGCTGCCTACCGCGTCAACCCCGAAGAAACCAAAGAAATACAAAGGCAAGTAAAGCATCTCATAGACCATGGACATGTGCATGAGAGTTTGAGTCCTTGTGCCTCACCGGTCATCCTTGTGCCAAAACGAGAGGGTAGCTTTCGCATGTGTTCCGATTGTAGACCCATCAGTGCTATCACCGTTCGTTGTAGGTACCCCATTCCAGGCCTTGACGATATGCTAGATGAACTTAGCGGTGCCACTATCTTTTCCAAAATTGATCTTAAAAGTGGTTACTATCAAATCCGCATACAAGAGGGTGATGAATGGAAGACCGCTTTCAAAACAAAGTTTGGTCTATATGAGTGGTTAGTCATGCCTATGGGTTTATTGGAAGCACCCGGTACTTTCATGCGTCTCATGCATTATGTGTTTCGCCCTTACATTGGAGAATTTGTTGTTGTCTACTTTGATGATATCCTTGTGTTTAGCAAATCCCTCAAAGAGCATGTCACCCACCTTCGCACCGTGCTACAAACTCTTCGAAAAGAGCAACTTTATGCTAATATGGAAAAATGCCTCTTTGCTGTTGATAAGCTTGTTTTCTTGGGTTTTGTAGTCTCTTCTAAGGGTGTTCATGTTGATGAATCTAAGATAAATGCTATTAAAACTTGGCCCCAACCAACAAATTTGCAACAAGTGCGTAGTTTTCTTGGTTTAGCCGGTTTCTACCGTAGATTTGTGAAGGATTTTAGCACCATTGCATCACCTTTGCATGCTTTGAGTAAGAAAAATGCACCGTTTGTTTGGGGTACATCCCAAGACATCGCTTTCAATGAGCTTAAGAATTTGCTTACTCATGCTCCCGTGCTTGCACTACCAAACTTTGATAAACCTTTTGAAATTCATTGCGATGCTAGTGGTAATGGCATATGAGGTGTGTTAATGCAAGAGAAGCGTCCAATAGCATACTTTAGTGAGAAACTCTCCGGCGCGCAACTCAATTATTCCATCTATGACAAAGAGCTATATGCTTTAGTGCGAGTTTTGCGTGAATGGGAACATTACCTCCGCCCTCATGAATTTATCATCCATACCGATCATTAAACGCTTAAATACCTTAAGGGTCAAACTAAGTTGAACAAGCGTCATGCTAAGTGGAGTGAATTTATTGAGTCTTTTTCTTATGTCATCAAGTATATTAAAGGTAAGGAAAATGTTGTGGCGGATGCGCTTTCCCGTCTATGCATGCTTGTTACTCAACTTGAATTGAATGTCATTGGCTTTGAGCACATAAAAGACTTGTATGAGCACGATCCTACTTTTGCCATTCCTTATGCTAAATGTTTGACGCATACATCTTGGGAACGCTATTACATCAAGGATGGATATCTTATGAGAGCTAACAAACTTTGCATCCCCGAGTCTTCTCTTCGTTTGTTACTTTTGCAAGAATCTCATGGAGGACTCATGGGTCACTTTGGACGCACCAAGACATTTGCTACGCTCTCCAAGAACTACTTTTGGCCCAAGATGTTTCGCGACGTCAACCGCTACACCAACCGATGCTCTACATGTCGCAAAGCTAAGTCTAAAGCTCAATCTCATGGCCTTTACATGCCACTTCCAATTCCATATCAACCATGGGAAGATATTAGCATGGATTTTGTGCTTGGTTTGCCTAGAACTAGAAATGGAAAGGATTCCGTGTTTCTTGTTGTGGACCGATTCTCTAAAATGGCTCATTTCATTCCTTGCAACAAGATAGACGATGCTTCACATGTTGCCAATCTCTTTTGTAGGGAAATCCTGTGACTTCATGGAGTGCCCAAGACGATTGTCTCAGACCGCGACATCAAGTTCTTGAGTTACTTTTGGAAGACCTTATGCGCCAAGCTCAGAATCAAGCTACTATTCTCCACGACATATCATCCCCAAACCGACGGCCAAACGGAGGTGACAAACCGTACGCTCTCCACCCTTCTTCGCGTGCTAATCAAGAACAACATCAAGGAGTGAGAAGAGTTCCTACCCATCGCCGAGTACGCCTACAATCGTGCAAGACATTCAACTACCGGCAAGTCCCCTTTCGAGGTCGTCTACGGTTTCAACCCGTTGTCCCCTTTGGACATTCTTCCTCTTCCTCTTCAAGAGCGCACCAACATGGACGCGAGTGCCCGAGTGAACCACCTCAAGAAGATGCATGAAGATACAAGGCACACCATCGAGCGCCAAGTACAATGACTCGCGACCAAGCTAAACGTCAACAAACAACCCATGATATTCAACATTGGAGATCTTGTGTGGCTACACCTTCGCAAGGAACGATTCCCGAACGAACGCAAGTCCAAACTCCTACCTCGCGCCGATGGACCCTTCAAGGTGCTAGCACGCTACAACAACAACGCTTACAAGATCGACCTCCCGCGTGACAAGTACACCATGAGCGACATCTTTAACATCAAGGACCTTTCGCCATACCATGGTGATGAGGATTTCGATTCGAGGTCGGATCTTTCCCAAGGGAGGGGAGATGATGCGGAGCATCCCACGATCACCCCCATGGACACCACCTCAACTATACAAGCTCCAAGTGGACCCATGACAAGAGCTAGGGCCCGTGCTATTCAATCCGAGGTGACATCACTCCTACTTGAGTTTCCCTCCTCTTCAAGTGAGACATGGCTACTGCCTAAGTCCGAGATGCTATGTGTGATCACGTACAACGCTCAAGACACGGAGCCGAGGGCTGAAGAAGAAGAGACAGGCGTCAACACTCTGGACAGCCCGAAACCTCCGGCCAGAGCCCGGAACATTCGGCCCCCGAACCCTCCGGCCGACCCGGAGCTTCCGGCCCTCGACGTCTTCGACCAGCCCAGGCGTGCCAACTCTCTGGCTAGCCCGGAACCCGTCCCGGACCTTCCGGCCCCCGGAACCTCCGGCCAGCCCGGACCTTCCGGCCCCCGGACGCCAACCCTGCTCCACCCGCGCCAACTCTCTGGTTAGGCCGGACCCTCCCGGAACCTCCGCCGCCCGGAACTTCTGGCCTCACCCGGAGCTTCCGGCCCTGCCTGCGGGCAGCGACTTGGGTCGAGGCCCGTGTACCCTTTCATCACTTAGACTATAAATACTCTTCTCCTACCTACGTTTTAGAGTTAGCATTGGTTTAGCTCATACTTGAGATAGAGCATTGCTCATCCATTACGGATCTACTCCACGAGAGAGACTGCGACCCCTCTACGGAGAAGATCCCCTTGGATTCAAGACCTCCTTTACGGAGAAGACCATCATCAAGGCCTCCTCTCGGAGAAGAATCGCTTACCTCTTGTATCGTCCTTTGTTGACTTTGGATCTTGTATCTCACCTTTGTGTTCATCGATCTAGCGCATGTGTGATCTATTCTTATTGGTTGAGTGTTTCTCTTGTTTTCCCCCGTGATTTCCCTCGTGTTCTTCCGCGCGTTCTTCGTGTTCCTTGTAGGGATCCTCACCAAACATGAAAGATCGGTCGTACGGAGTTCCACTCCACATCAACCGTTCTTACCTACGCATCAAAACCATAATGATATTTCGTCAAGTATGTGTTGTTTTAACCTTCACAAGGACCGGGCGTAGCCACACTCAATTCAACTAAAGTTGGAGAAACTGACACCCGCCAGCCACCTGTGTGCGAAGCACGTCGGTAGAACCAGTCTCGCGTAAGCATAAGCGTAATGTCGGTCCGGGCCGCTTCATCCAACAATACTGCCGAATCAAAGTATGACATGCTGGTAAGCAGTATGACTAGTATCGCCCACAACTCACTTGTGTTCTACTCGTGCATATAACATCTACGCATAAACCTGGCTCGGATGCCACTGTTGGGGAACGTAGTAATTTCAAAAATATTTCTACGCACACGCAAGATCATGGTGATGCATTGCAACGAGAGGGGAGAGTGTCGTCCACGTACCCTCGTAGACCGTAAGCGGAAGCGCTATGACAACGCGGTTGATGTAGTCGTACGTCTTCACGATCGACCGATCCTAGTACCGAACGTACGACACCTCCGCGATCTACACACGTTCAGCTCGGTGACGTCCCACGAACTCACGATCCAGTAGAGCTTCGAGGGAGAGTTTCGTCAGCATGAAGGCGTGATGATGGTGATGATGAAGCTACCGACGTAGGGCTTCGCCTAAGCACTCCTACGATATGACCGAGGTAGAATATGGTGGAGGGGGGCACTACACACGGCTTGGAACAATCAACTTGTGTGTCCTAGGGTGCGCCCCTACCCCCGTATATAAAGGAGCAAGGGGGGAGGCCGGCCGGCCCTTGGTGCGCCCAAGGAAAGGATGAATCCTAGGAGTAGGATTCATCCTTTCCTAGTCCTACTATGAAGGAGGAAGTGGGAAGGAAAGAAAGGGAGAGGGAAAGAGGGGCCGCGCCCCCCTCCCCTAGTTCAACTCAAACTCCCCTTGGGAGGGGGCACGCCACCTCCTGGGCTGCTGCCCTCTCTCTCCCCTAAGGCCCACTAAGGCCCAATACTTCCCCGGGGGGTTCCGGTAACCCCTCCGGCACTCCGGTTTTCTCCGAAATCACCCGGAACACTTCTGGTGTCCGAATATAGCCATCCAATATACCAATCTTTATGTCTCGACCATTTCGAGACTCTTCGTCATGTCCGTGATCACAGCCGGGACTCCGAACTATCTTCGGTGCATCAAAACACATAAACTCATAATACCGATCGTCACCCAACGTTAAGCGTGCGAACCCTACGGGTTCGAGAAATATGTAGACATGACCGAGACTCATCTCCGGTCAATAACCAATAGCGGACCTTGGATGCTCATATTGGTTCCTACATATTCTACAAAGATCTGTATCGGTCAAACCGCATAAGAACATACGTTGTTCTCTTTGTCAAGGGTATGTTACTTGCCCGAGATTCGATCATCGGTATCTCAATACCTAGTTCAATCTCGTTACCAGCAAGTCTCTTTACTTGTTCTGTAATGCATCATCCCTCAACTATCTCATTAGTCACATTGCTTGCAAGGCTTATATTGATGTGCATAATCGAGAGGGCCTAGAGATACCTCTCCGACAATCGGAGTGACAAATCCTAATCTTGATCTATGCCAACTCAACAAGTACCATCGGAGACACCTGTAGAGCACCTTTATAATCACCCAGTTACGTTGTGATGTTTGGTAGCACATAAAGTGTTCCTCCGGTATTTGGGAGTTGCATAACCTCATAGTCATATGAGCATGTATAAGTCATTAAGAAAGCAAATAGCAATATACTAAACGATCAAGTGCTAAGCTAACGAAATGGGTCAAGTCAATCACATCATTCTCTAATGATGTGATCCCGTTAATCAAATGAAAACTCATGTCTATGGTTAGGAAACTTCACCATCTTTGATTCAATGAGCTAGTCAAGTGGAGGCATACTAGTGACACTCTGTTTGTCTATGTATTCACACATGTACTAAGTTTCCAGTTAATACAATTCTAGCATGAATAATAAACATTTATCATGATATAAGGAAATATAAATAACAACTTTATTATTGCCTCTAGGGCATATTTCCTTCACATATCCTACTCATGCTAGTGTCCAATGTTACTTATTCATAATGCCTGGTTATGATCGTTGTTGCTCTCTAGCTGGCCGCTTCCCAATCTTAATTGCTAGCCTTCGTCGGTACTACGTGGGAATTCTGCTTGTACATCGAAACCTTGAACCCAAAGTTATTCTAGATGAGTCCACCATACCTACCTATATACGGTATTATCCTGCTGTCCTAAGTAAATTTTCATGTGCCTCCTCTAAAAACTTCTAAAAAATTATCCTTTTTGTGTGCCTGGATCATTCAGGGAATGATAGGAGGTGGTCGATTCTTCCGTGCTAAGCATGTTATCCTCATGTCGAGTGTTTAATCACTCGCCATCGCACGAGGAAATGGGCGGTATTAGGGGTGCCCAGCCCCAAATTGCAAATATGAAAAAGAGTTCATCTCTTGAATAATCAAACAAAAACTCCCAATGGAGTCAAAACTTTTACTTTCCGCTTGGGGACCGCCACTAGCGTGCTTAGCATGGAAGATGTTGATAACTGATGGTCGTGAAGTGAATGAGAAGGGTGCATGTCTCAAAATATCATTTATCTCTGTTTTAAAATTTGAGCTCTGGCACCTCTGCAAATCCCTGCTTCCCTCTTCGAAGGGACTTTCTATTTACTTTTATGTTGTATCATCACCTTCTAAAAACAAGCGCCAGAACCTGAGTAAAGCATAGTTGTCATGATTTATGCATTGTGTATAGCTAATGTTGGGTGCATCATGACTGGGTCTTTTCTACCATGAATTACAATGTTTAGTTGTTGCTTGAACTTTGGAGGTGCTTTGCATTTATGTTTTGCGGTCTCAGAAAGGGCTAGCGAGATACCATTATTGTCATATTATATCATGGTTGTTTGGACAACGTGTTGTTATTTGAGATATTTTATTATTTCTCGCTAGCTGATTATGTCATTGATATGAATCATTATAATCTTAAGAGTTATTGTTGACATGGTTAGTTATAATGTTGGCTGAAAACCTGGGTGCTGTTTTTGAAATGACACGGTAGGGCAAAACCCCACTACAATTTTTTTATTATAAAAGCAAAGGTCCAACAGTACAAAGGCTTGAGATAAGCCAAAAGAAAAAACTAAAAAAACTAACTACAAGAAAAACAAAAATTACAAAACAAGGTTGTCAAGCCAAGTACATAAGGCCCTAGCATAGCTCTTCTTAATTCTAAATCTGAGCAAGTTTAGCTCCTCGAGGAAAATGACTTTCCACCTTTGAATGCTGGGTTGAATTGCTTGAAAGATCAGATTATTTTTTGAGATCCAGATAGCCCAAGAAGCTAGTAGGATGATTTCCATGAAGAAGGGTACATGGAGTTTCTGTCTGAGATCAGCAAAGGCTTCAAGCACTGAGACATTAGCTTGTCTTGAGGGGCATATCAGATCCCAACACTGGGTTGCAAAAGGGCAGGTCCAAAAGAGATGCTGCAGGGTTTCCTCCTGAGGACAATTATTGACAGCACAGTTGTAGTTTTCCACATGAAAAGTTTTCCTGCGAAGAAGATTCCTAGTATTGAGCCTGTCATGAAGTAGTCTCCAAAAGAACACCTTGTGTTTTGGCTGACAAGAGCTATTCCAAATCCAGTTGAATTGTTGGGGCACTATTTTAACTCCAATCATCACTTTATATGCCTTAGCAACTGAAAATTGATCATTTCCCCAAATGTAACTCCAGGTGTCAGTGCAATCCAGGGAGTCAGAAGCCCTTAAGGCTATACAAATATCTTCCATATTTTCAAATTCCTGGAAAGCTTGCAGAGTCAGTGGAAGGTGGAACAGATCCTCCAGGAATTTAGTATGAATAATGGTGTGCACAGTAGTATTCTTGTTCTTCACAAAGGAGAAGAGGTGGGGGAACATGTCCTGCAAACAAGCTGAGTGCCAGAAATCAGACCAAAATAAAGCACTTTTTCCATCCCCTATGTGACATCAGGCAAAAGATTTGAAGTTATCAATGAGCTTAAGATTTGCCTTCCACCAAAAAGATCCAATCCAATTACTGCCAGGCAACAAATCATTGCTATAGTAGGTTTCCCAAATCAAGTTGACCCATGGAATGTTGTGCCTGTTATAAAACTTGTGCAGATTCTTAAGTAACAGAGCTTTATTTTGAACAAAGATATCCATCACCCCCAGACCTCCTTGAACCTTTGGTCTACAAACAGTGCTCCATGCAACCATCGCAGACCTATGATCCTCCAGGTCAGGGCCTCTCCAGAGACAATGCCTCAAATACTTGATAGCTTGAGGTTTAATGGTGACAGGCACATCAAGGCATCCCATGAGATAAATCAACAGAGAGTTTAAAACAGATTTTACTAGTAACAATCTCCCAGCCATTGTCATGAAAGAAGATAAACCCACAAGCTTCTTCTGCAGTCTTGTGACAAGTGGAAAACATTGCTCCACAGTAGGTTTATGAAGACCTAAGGGTGCTCCCATGTATTGTATGGGGAAAGTTTCCCTTTTGCAATGGAAAGTATTTGTCAAAATTTCCACCTTCTCTTCTGTCACATTAATTGGGATGAGGCTTGATTTATTATAGTTCACTTTAAGGCCAGTAGCATCTGCAAATGTATTGAGGAGGGCTTTGAGGCAGTGAAGTTTCTTTGCATCAGCCTGAAGGAGAACCAGAGTGTCATCTACATACTGGACAATGGGAAAATCAGGACATGATTCCACTTGCAAAGGTGAAGTAAGCAAACCCAGGGGCATGGCCTTATTAAGAATTGACTGGAGCATGTCTGCAGCAAGCACAAATAAAAGGGGGGACAGAGAGTCTCCCTGCCTGACTCCTCTAAGACAATAAAACTTCTTGCCAGGAACACCATTGAGCAACATAGCAGATGATGCAGAAGTGAACAAGAGCAAAAGAGTTCATAAAAGTTTTTGTTTCTCACTTTCAGTTTATCAACTGAATTGCTTGAGGACAAGCAAAGTTTTAAGCTTGGGGGAGTTGATACGTCTCCAACGTATCTACTTTTTCTCATGCTTTTCCTCTTTGTTTGGACTCTAATTTGCATGATTTGAATGAAACTAACCCCGGACTGACGCTGTTTTCTGCAGAACTACCATGGTGTTGTTTTTGTGCAGAAATGAAAGTTCTCAGAATGGAGCAGAACTTTGAGAGGATTTTTTATATCAATAATAAGGATTTTTGGAGCCAAGACCCACCAGAGAGGGGCCCCTGGGTGGGCACAATCCACCAGGGCGCCCCCCTCTCCTCGCGCGCCCAGGTGTGTTGTACCCACCTGGTGGCCCCGCTGACGACCCCCCTGATACTATAAATTCACATATTTCCAGAGAAAAACAGGGAGAAAGAATTAGCGCGATCCATGAGACGAAGCCGCGGCCAAGCCCTATTCTTCCTCGGGAGGGCAGATCTGGAGTCCATTTGGGGCTCCGAAGAGGGGGATCTTCGTTCTTCGTCATCATCAACCAATCTCCATCGCCAATTCCATGATGCTCCCCACCGGGAGTGAGTAATTCCTTCGTAGGCTCACTGGTTGGTGAGGAGTTGGATGAGATTCATCATGTAATCGAGTTAGTTTTGTTAGGGCTTGATCCCTAGTATCCACTATGTTCTTAGACTGATGTTGCTATGACTTTGCTATGCTTAATGCTTGTCACTTTGGGCCCGGGTGCCATGAACTCAGATATGAACCGTTTATGAATTCATCATTATATCCATGTTTTAGATCCGATCTTGCAAGTTATAGCACCTACTACGGTTATGATCCCACAACCCCAGAGTGACAACAACTAGGACCACTCTCGGTGAGGACCGTAGTTTGAGGAGTTCATGTATTCACTATGTGTTAATGCTTTGTCCCGGTTCTCTATTAAGAGGAGGCCTTAATATCCCTTAGTTTCCAATATGGACCCTGCTGCCACGGGAGGGTTGGACAAAATATGTCATGCAAGTTCTTTTAATAACACATGTATGACTATTTACGGAATACATGCCTACATTATATCGATGAACTGGAGCTAGTGTCGTATCGCCCAAGGTTATAACTGTCACATGATGAATATCATCCAACAAGTCACCGATCCAATGCCTACGAATTTATCCTTATTGATCTTGCTGAGTTACTATTGCTATCATCACTGTTACACTTGCTACAAATTACTGCTATCACTATTACTATTACCGTTG
Organism: Triticum aestivum; assembly: GCF_018294505.1. NCBI lineage: Eukaryota > Viridiplantae > Streptophyta > Magnoliopsida > Poales > Poaceae > Triticum > Triticum aestivum. The sequence goes on from NC_057799.1 coordinate 221,782,339, forward strand.
CAGCTGTCACTACTATCAAAACTATTAAACTACTTTGCTACTGATCACTTTGCTGCAGATAATTAATCTCCAGGTGTGGTTGAATTGACAAATCAGATGCTAATACCTTCAAATATTCTTTGGCTCCCCTTGTGTCGAATCTATAAATTTGGGTTAAATACTTACCCTTGAAAACTATTGCGATCCCCTATACTTGAGAGTTATCATCCATTACCATGGACACGGCTATTCGAATAGATCATGTTAACCATGACTCAAAGGAACCCGTCCTTGTCCCATCAGCAACGTTCCCTCTTGGAACACGTATCTACGTCCAGTCCGGACACTGTGCCATACCGTGTGTCACCCGGACACACGCTCTATGCGCCACCTGCCCGCACACCTGACTGTAAATGTCCGTGTAACCGCAAGGTAGGCTCTGATAAGCATGGAACTCAATTCCTGTGAGCCGTATCACAAGACAAACCACCATGTTATCCAACACGACCTCTCATCACCAACTTGACCAAAACGGGTCAAGACACTTTAGTCTCTTCATTAGGACATGTTCACAACATTCCAATTCATCCCCGATGAATTAGACCTGACACAACTCTACGCAATAGCAGGCATAACAAGCAAGCATGAATGAGTAGGCACATCATGGCTCAAACAACTCCTACTCATGCTAGTGGGTTTCAACTATTTATTGTGGCAATGACAGGTCATGCAGAGGATAGGGGTTCAACTACCGTAGCATGTAACAGTTGAAACGTTGTTGTCCTAATGTGGTAAAAGAGAGCAAGAGTGAGAGAGTGGGATTGTATCCGAATGTTCAATGGGGGTTTGCTTGCCTGGCACTTCTGAAGATAGCAATAGCTCTTCATCGGTGTCAACGATCACATCGTCGGAACAACGTCCACTGAGAGGGAACAAACAGTGGCAAATAAGAGGGAACACAATCAATGCAATGCACCATATGATGCATGAATGTGACATGGCAATATGCTATTGATTGAGCTAATGCAACTAGCAACAAGTTAAATGAAGTTGGTTTGAACCCTAGGTTCAAATTCAACCTCCATATGTTGATATTCAAATGCCATTTAATTGATTTGACCAGATTAGCAGCTTTAACTTGCTTTAACATGCATGGAAACAGTACAGATGGAAAGATTGGATTTTTCTGATCATTTTCATATAAAAATTATTTCATTTGGAGTTACAGTTGAATTTCTATGATTTTTGGAAGATTAGGACATTTTCTGGGAATAAAATAAATCATTTCTGATTTATTATAAAATCCAAAAACCATTTATGATGTCATCACTGTGTCACAGTGACGTCAGCCAGTCAATAGGGCCGGTCCAGGTCAAACCTGACCAGTTGGACCCACTAGTAAGTGACTCAGTGCTGCCTAGGGTCACAGACACGTGGGGTCGGGTCAACGGACACGTCAGCATAGTCAACTCTGACGCGTCGATCCCGCTGGGTTATAAACTAATCTAAACAGAAAATAAACCAAGAGTTAATTTGGCGTGCGGCCCAGCAGTCGGTGTCACTGGAGTGGTTAATTAGTGGGTCATTAGCCTCTAATGATGCCCACGTCAGCGGCTAAACACCGGCGCTAAGCACAGCACGGCGACGCTCGCCGGTCGGGCCATTTCGGCCACGAGAGCTCGCGCTCTTGGGCTCTACGGAATCAGCGCAGTGAGGTGCTTCGGATGGTGGTCTTATCTGGCCGTGGGGATGCCGGAGCAGTCGACGGCGTCGAGGTTTGGTGGCGGCCGGAGCACGGGAGACGGTGGTTTTGGTGTTGCAACGTGCTAGCGGGCGAACGGATGCACTAGCGAGGCGTTACGAGGTGCGGTGAGTGCTTTGGACACCGGTGCGTGACCAAATGGTCATCGGAGCTACGCCGACGGCGAGCTTCGGCGGCGGCGGGTTTTGGTCTTCGGTGAACGGCGGCTACGGCATGCAAACGGAGCACAGAAGAGGGGGGTTAGGGTCAGTGGCTCACAGAGAGTGCAGCAGTGCAGACGGCGAGCTCGAAGGAGGTCCGAAGTGAGCGGGGCGGCGGAGGCAATCTCGGTGACCCGAGCAAGAAGAAGGCGCCGGGGGCGGCACTTCGAGGTGCCCGGCATGGCATGAGTCGACGGAGAGGACGAGGGCGTCAAGGCGGAGCGCCTGGACACGACGGGGAGACGTGGCAGTGGCTCTGCGTGTGGTGAACAGCGTCGACGGCGGCGGTGGCGCTCGGGTGACACGAGGGAGACAGCCAAGGGAGGGGAGAGAAGTCCAGGGGGAGTGAGAGGCGGTCGGGGAGGTGGTGTGGCACGCGTGGACGTGTCCAGGTCATCGGGGATGCAGGCAGCCAGGTAGGAGGTGGCTCGGGCGTGTGGCTGCGCGCGCCGGGCACGCGCCCTCGCCTACTGCCGCGAGGAGGAAGGCGACAGTTAGCCCAGGTGGGCTGGGCCAGCGAGCTGGGCCGCTAGGTGAGTAGGCCCAGGTGAGATCTCTCTCTCTCTCTTCGTTTTCTGTTTTTCTATTTTATTTCTTCTATTTTATTTTAGCTAGAGCACTAAAACATTTTAGATAATGTTGAAACTTTTTGTGGACTCACTCTGAAATATTCCAAAGGCGCTCTGCAAGTTTCAAATTATTTGGAGCTGTTTAAATATATATAACATTTAAATGGGCCCAATTCAAATACTTATTGATTTAATTCAAAGCCCAAATATGTCGTGCAAAAATCTAAACCATTTTTGGTAGATGCTTCGACCTTAATCCAGAAATGATGAACATTTTTCAAGGGCATTTTGAGTTCATTGAAAAAGATTTTATTCAACCCTATTTGATTTAACTGAAGCTAGGGTTTGGATCAATCCCCATTTCAAGTTTAAATGAAATTTAAACATGATGCAACACATGACTAGCTAGCCCAGAGCATACCAGAACTAGGGATGTGACACTTGTGTTAAAAGTTTGTGATTCCTGTAGCATGCACGTATGGTGAACCGTTATCTGATGAAGTCGGAGCATGATTTATTTATTGATTGCCTTCCTTATCAGTGGCGGTCGGGGACGAGTGATGGTCTTTTCCTACCAATCTATCCCCCTAGGAGCATGCACATAGTACTTTCTTTCGATAGCTAATAGACTTTTGCAATAAGTATGTGAGTTCTTTATGACAAATGTTGAGTCCACGGATTATACACACTCTCACCCGTCCACCATTGCTACCATCTCTTGTGTCACGCAACTTTCGTCGGTACCATGCACCCACCATATGCCTTCCTCAAATAGCCACCATACCTACCTATTACGGCATTTCCATAGCCATTCCGAGATATATTGCCATGCAACTTTCCACCGTTCCGTTTATTATGACACACTTCATCATTGTCATATTTGTTTGCATGATCATATAGTTGACATCGTATTTGTGGGAAAGCCACCGTTCATAATTCTTTCATACATGTCACTCTTGAGTCATTGCACATCCCGGTACACCGCCGGAGGCATTCATATAGAGTCATATTTTGTTCTAAGTATCGAGTTGTAAGTAAATAAAAGTGTGATGATCATCATTATTAGAGCATAGTCCCGATGAGGAAAGGATGATGGAGACTATGATTCCCCCACAAGTCAGGATGAGACACCGGATGAAAAATAAAAAAAGAGGCCAAAAAGAGAGAATGCCCAAAAATGTTAAAAAATGAGATACAAAGAGAGAAGGGTCAATGCTACTATCCTTTTACCGCACTTGTGCTTCAAAGTAGCACCATGATCTTCATGATAGAGAGTCTCCTATGTTGTCACTTTCATATACTAGCGGGAATTTTTCATTATAGAACCTGGCTTGTATATTCCAATGATAGGCTTCCTCAAATTTCCCTAGGTCTTCGTGAGCAAGCGAGTTGGATGCACACCCACTTACTTTCTTTTTGAGTTTTCATAAACTTATAGCTCTAGTGCATCCATTTCATGGTAATACCTACTCACTTACATTGATATCTATTGATGGGCATCTCCATAGCCCGTTGATACACCTACTTCATGTGAGACTATCTCCTTCTTTTTGTCTTCTCCACAACCACCATGTTCTATTCCACCTATAGTGCTATATCCATGGCTCACGCTCATGTATTGCGTGAAAGTTGCAAAAGTTTGAGAACACCAAAAGTATGAAACAATTGCTTAGCTTGTCATCGGGGTTGTGCATGATTTGAATATTTTGTGTGATGAAGATGGAGCATAGCCAAACTACATGATTTTGTAGGGATAACTTTCTTTGGCCATGTTATTTTGAGAAGACATGATTGCTTTATTAGTATGCTTGAAGTATTATCGTTTTTATGTCAATACTAAACTTTTGTATTGAATCCTATGGATGTGAATATTCTTGCCACAATAGAGAGGATTACATTGATAAATATGTTAGGTAGCATTCCACATCAAAAATTTTGTTTTTATCATTTACCTACTGGAGGATGAGCAGGAATTAAGCTTGGGGATGCGTGATACGTCTCCAACGTATCTATAATTTTTGATTATTCCATGCTATTATATTATCTATCTTGGATGTTTTATATGCATTTATATGCTATTTTATATGATTTTTGGTACTAACCTATTAACCTAGAGCCTAGTGCCAGTTTCTGTTTTCTCCTTCTTTTTGAGTTTTGCAGAAAAGGAATATCAAACGAAGTCCAATTGAGCTTATAATTTACGGTGATTTTTTATGGACTAGATGAAGCCCCCGAAGCAAATGAGTTGGGCCAAAAGAGCCACAAGGCCTCCACAAGGGTGGAGGGCGCACCCTACCCCCCGGGCGCGCCCTTCGACCTTGTGGGCTCCTCATGGACCCCCTGACTTGTTCTCGACGCCAATAATTCCTATAAATACCAAAACCCTCAGAAATAAAGCTAGACCGGGAGTTCCGTGGCGGCAAGCCTCTGTAGCCACCAAAAACCAATCAGGGCCCTATTCCGGCACCCTGCCGGAGGGGGAAATCTTCACCGGTGGCCATCTTCATCATCCCGACGCTCTCCATGACGAGGAGGGAGTAGTTCACCCTCGGGGCTGAGCGTATGTACCAGTAGCTATGTGTTTGATCTCTCTCTCTCTCTCGTGTTCTTGATTTGGCACGATCTTGATGTACCGCGAACTTTGCTATTATATTAGGATCTTATGATGTTTCTCCCCCTCTACCCTCTTGTAATGGATTGAGTTTTCCCTTGGAAGTTATCTTATCGGATTGAGTCTTTAAAGATTTGAGAACACTCGATGTATGCCTTGCATGTGCTTATCTGTGGTGACAACGGGATATTCACGTGATCCACTTGATGTATATTTTGGTGATCAACTTGCGGGTTCTGTGACCTTGTGAACTTATGCATGGGGGTTGGCACACGTTTTCGTCTTGACTCTCCGGTAGAAACTTTGAGGCACCCTTTGAAGTTCTTTGTGTTGGTTTGAATAGATGTATCTGAGATTGTGTGATGCATATCGTATAATCAAACCCGCGGATACTTGTGGTGACATTGGAGTATCTAGGTGACATTAGGGTTTTGGTTGATGTGTATCTTAAGGTGTTATTTTAGTACAAACTCTAGGACTATTTGTGACACTTACAAGAATAGCCAATAGATCGATCAGAAAGAATAACTTTGAGGTGGTTTCGTACCCTACAATAATCTCTTCGTTTGTTCTCTGTTATTAATGACTTTGGAGTGACTCTTTGTTGCACGTTGAGGGATTGTTATATGAGCTAATTATGTTATCATTGTTGAGAGAACTCGCTAGTGAAAGTATGAACCCTAGGCCTTGTTTCCAAGCATTGCTATACCGTTTTCGCTCACTTTTACTATTTGCTACCTTGTTGTTTTTATATTTTCAGATTACAAAAACCTATATCTACGATCCATGTTGCACTTGTATCACCATCTCTTCGCCGAACTAGTGCACCTATACAATTTAGCATTGTATTGGGTGTGTTGGGGACATAAGAGACTCTTTGTTATTTGGTTGCAGGGTTGTTTGAGAGAGACCATCTTCATCCTACGCCACCCACGGATTGATAAACCTTAGGTCATCCACTTGAGGGAAATTTGCTTTTGTCCTACAAAACTCTGGGCTTGGAAGCCCAACACGAGTTTACAAGAAGAAGGTTGCGTAGTAGACATCACCTGCCTTGCGATGTTTAACTCTGTCAATTTCATTTCTGTCAGTACCAGTTTGAATGGCTATACTAGGTCGTCTACAGTTAAACGTGCCTGTTGTAGTAAATAATTCTATCCATTTTTTAATCCGTCCTTTGCTACCGTGCTACTCTTTCGCAAATGAAGATATCACTGCAGATGTTGTCGTGTTATTACCATTTGCTATTTTTGGCGGATGTTAACCCTGTTGTAGTTAACATTGCCTTTCGTACTTACGCAGAGCTATAATGGGCGATGTTGTTGTTTGCTGTCGAGGTTAGCTGCATCCCATGTCTTATACACCCTCTATTCCTAAAAATAAATATTTTTAGATATTCCAATATAGACTACATACGGAGCAAAATGAGTGAATCTACATTCTAATCTAAACTATATCTATATACATCCGTATGTAGTTCATATTGAAATCTCTAAAAATACTTGTACTTAGTAACGGAGGTAGTTGTCTTTTACATCATTTGTGCAATCGCAACTTAGCCTCTAACATTTACTGGTTGCTCGTAGGTACATATATCAGCGGTACTAATCCACGCTTCGATCCCTTGGCGTATGGGGCAATGAGATATTCATGAACAAGCGTCAAGTGAGGAAACTAAGAAAGATTGTTAGGTGAAAGAGACGAGTGATGGGAATTAAACTCTTTATTTACACTCTGTCCAAGACAAAGTGTAAGTGCATCAAGTGCCCCTTAGTGGTTTGGGAGTATTGAAGATAAATAGGTTGAGGAACTAATGAGTTTGTGAGTATACACAGGAGACAGAGTCTCTGAAGATTTGGTTTCACACATGGAAGACGACCCCTAAAAATGGGTTTCTTCAAGTGAAGAATTTGATGATGAAATTGGTACGGCCTTTGAAAAAAGTGATGTGAAGACTTTGAATCTTGAAGACTTTCATTTTCGTAGTTTCTCTTTCTTTTTATTTGAGTCATAGGAAAAAAACTGTTAAAGTGGGTCAAGGTGAAACGTATTTCACATTTCCAAAGTGATGCTCAAACCTATTCAAACCCATACACAAAAGCCGCTTCAAGTGAAGCCATTGGAAATCTCCAGTAGAGCTGACGCATTTGGTAGCGACAATGACGAAATTCATCTGGTCGCTGACGAATTTGGTCAGTCTGAGGAGTTAGGAGTTTGCCAGTGTGATTTTCCTAAAAGTGAGGAAATTGAGTGCCCCGACGAATTTGAGAGTTCAAATTCCGACCGTTGTTGCGCCGCGTGCCAGCTGTCGAGTGGATCCTTATCCTAACAACGGTTGAATCAAAGACGGGCATTTATGAGAATTCATGTTGGGTTGCCCCTGGCTATAAATAGCCGCCCCCCACAACCACTAGTTGGTTGTCTGCTCGGAGAGAACTTGACACTTGTCATTTGAGAGCAACCTGTCCTCTGACGACTTTGAGAGAATGCTAAGTGAGGAAAAATCCAGAGCCAAAGTGATTAAGCATCACTGAAGAGATTGATTTGTGTGATTCGATGCCAGTTACCTTTGAAGATTGTCATTCTTCCAGATGGTTAGGCGTCAAGTTCTGAGTACACAAAGAGTCATTGTGGTGTGCCGGTGAACAAGTTTGTGAAGGTTTTGGAAGTCTACCTTGAAGACTTACCATGAGTGATTGGGCGAGGACTAAGTGACCTTAGCTCAAGAGGAATACAGTGAGGACTGTGTGTCCTCTGAGTTGTGACTCGACTGGCTCAACCAGACGTACAGTTGATGCAACAACTGGAACTGGTCTACCAAATTGCATTGTCTTCACCGAGCAAACCTCGTTTCAAATTCCTCACCCTCTCTTACATTATTCCGCTGCTGAAGAATTTGTGATCTTGCTCTGACGAGTTTGAACCAAAGAATTTCATCACGCTATCTTTCATTTCCTTAGTTCATATTCTTCATGCTTGTGTGAATGAATGATTGCATGTTCTTCACTCTTACGTATACTGATTGCATGTACTCTGATTCTGCGATGACTTAGCTTCTCTTGTGTTTCTATTTCTTCACTCTGATCTTCATCAAATTCTCCAGAGTTTGACGAATTTCTAAAAATCTCCCATTCACCCCGCTAGGAGATAACCTGCGCTTTCAATTCGTATCAAAGCAAGGTACTCCCTTGTTCTGTGTGATTTTGGTTTAACCACCTAAAGTTTTAGTTATGCCGACCACGGGTATGAAGAAAGTGTCTGTTGCCTGCCCCATCTTTAACCGTTATGACTATCCCAAGATGAAAGTCATGATGAGGAAGTGTCTCCTATCAACGAACAACGAGTTGTGGACTGTCACTGAGATTGATGTTACTGATATGTGCAAGATGGCATATGCTGATGAAATTCATAGGTATACTCAGCTGGATATCTGGGCGAAGGATATCATATGCTCCAGCTTATCCAGAGATGACTTTAGGTGGATCATGCACCTAGCCAACGTGAAGCTCATTTGGGACAGGATCTCTCACATCTATGAAGGACCCCGCACTTGTGAGGATCCCTGGTTCCTCTAGTTCAAGGAATCCCTGAAATCCATGACTTGTGATCCATACTCATCGTCCTCATGGCCAAAGGCATCAAGGTACTCAAACCTTCCTCATCTAAGTGAAGGTGAATCTGATGAAAACATGACTCCTAGCTACTCCAAACTTGCTAAAATTGTTGCAAAACAACAAACTGCTAAGGAAATGATACACAACTGTTATATAGGAATGACGATCTGTTGAACGATGAAATGGGACGATCTCAAATTCTGGCTAAAGATCTTGAGCGTCTATAGTCAAAATGATATTCAGAAAGATAACTGTCACGACCCGGATTTGGTAGAATCCAATTCTCTATGGTTAATGTGTTATCCCTGGATCGTAGCTAGCACACAAAGTAACAAGAATGAATATCAGTAAAACATACATCATTTTACTACAACGGTATATCCAGAAATACATACCATTTGCACGGCTCAAGGCTGGCACATAATACAACGGAATTATACGTAGTAGCTAAGTTAGGGCTCCATCAACGCCACTGGGCTCGTTGAGTGTAGACCATAACCCTATAGTCTCTTAATCTGTCAAGATCTACACATGACACGTGCAGATGAGTACGTGAAATGTACTCGCAAATTGCAAAGGAAAGTTTAACAAAATATATATGTAGGGAAAGTATTGGTGCAGGTTTCCTTTGCATAAATCCAATTTTCTCCTATACTAAATTTTGTAAACTTCTTTTGAAATAAAAATATTTTTTAGGGTAAAAGGTAGGAGTGAGACACTTGGATATACGCACCAGTGCTCATTCTCCAAAATTAGTTTAAAACATACATAAGGTTGAAGTGAAACACATTCACTGTGCTCATTCCTCAACTTTAACCCTTAAAATATACTTTTAGAAAAGGAAGGGGAGATTCTTCTTCAGTCCAAGTCTTTAGTTCCTCAAAATTGCTTGTAACCGTGGGCATGGCTAATCGATTAGGTTTATCCCTCTGCAGAGGTCGTACACATTCCCCACATGACACAATCGACCCTTTGTGTCATCACACCATTTTGGGTGTGTGACCGGGAGGAGATTGTGACGAAGCCTTTCCAAATCGCCCCCTTTATTTATTTTAGAACGGCCTGCTCCCTTGGCTATTAAGACCCATCTTCGATGACCGTACCTGAATAAGGGTTTCCCTATAAGGAAAAGCTAAGCCGGAGCCATAATAGCATGTGGCTGTATTGGAAGCTACATCAAACTGTACTTGGAAGATCTCGGTCCCCTCTCAGTCCCTTGGACGGCGGTCCCCACCAAAAACTTGTGTGCAAGACCCCAGTTGGACGCATTCACTGCAAGACCCCGATGGGCGCAATCACTTGTAGACGCTCCCGTCATACCAATCCGCCCAGGGAGTAGAAGTAAAATAGTATATAGTTTATTTTTCAAAAGTTTTCACAAAACGTAGCCCCAAAAGAGGGAAAGTTTAATCGTTTAAAACTTTTTTTGTTTCCAACCCTTTTGTTTGTAAGCATGGCTAAGCATAGCTACAAGCTCCTAGGGCTTTAGCTAGCAATAGTTGTTTGCAAAACTTTTTAGTAAAACATGCGTAGTAATATAAGAGTTCATGCATATTACGAAAACATAGAACAAGGAATGATCAAGTTGCAATTTGCTTGGGTCTCTTGATGATGAAATATTCTACTCTTAGTCATCTCTCCTTCACCATACGATATATCTAACGATACAAGAAAATAATTCAACAAAAAAATCTAATTGAAGATCCAAATAAAAGATACAAATTCACAATACAAATTATTTAGTTTTTACTATTACTGAGCTAGTTACTATGGCGTGGTAGGGTTGAGATTGGATCGAGTTGGCTTGATTGAAAATATGACATAAATCATATTCCGGGGTTGGATCAAATTGATACAAGTTAGGACTATGGGTTGAAGGGTTGTGAGACAAGGTTCTACGACAAAGTGTATAATGGGTTTGATTGGAATATTGACTTGGGTCCAATGAAAATGGTAGATGGAGCTGGTGGCATAAGGTTTATGTTACAAAATTTATGTAACATTTCCTGAGTCCAAATTTGTATAATGATGGCATATGACCAGAGAGGTCCTAGAATTAAATTTTAGTTCAACGAAGTTATTAAACAATGATCAAAGAAGGTCAAATTAAGGAGTTGATGATAGAATAACGTCTAAAATATGTTGGAAAATTAATCAATCAGTTCCAACAAAAAGGTTAGGTTCTAAGGTCCAACTTTCCTATACAAACATTTTTATATGATTTATAGAATAATAGATATATCAAAAATACTGAAATTATCATTTAAACCAGAACTAAATTTTAATTTACTCAAAAGTGAAATTTTATATGTTTATTATAAACTAGACGTTCTCAGCAATCCGGGGTTATAAAATTTGTCGAATTCGGACATACGGTTTACGAGATATGATTTTCCGAAGTTTGGGTACTTTTCTGGAAATCAGTTACGGGATTAAATTTGATCTTCCATGTGTCCTATTTTACTGGTGGATACCCTACGTTTTTTTTAACAGAACAAAATGGAGGGAGAGCGATCTTTGGATCGAGCGGTTGGAAGGGAGAGGGCTCCCCGGTGAGAGGTGGTACAGTCGCCGGAGTTGGGCGGCGCACTGGTCCGGCGGTGATGGTGTTGTCGATATGATGGGTCTTGGCGACCTCCCGAAAGTGAACGGTGGAGAGGAAGATTCGAGGGTCAAATACGGAAGAACGGCGGCGTCCAAATCATCCTCGGACGAGGCTGTGGGTGCGCCGGAGTTCTTCAGTTGGTGCGCTCCGGCTTGTCAATCGAAAGAGATAAAAGGGTCAGAAAGATGCGCAGTTGCGAGATGGAGCGAAAGAAATAAAAATGGGGTCCGTGGATTCACCGTAGTTGATGTGCAGGTCAATTTAAGCGGCGGCACAACTTGAGTCCAGCGAGAAATTTCTCACGAAAGAGAGAGTTAGAGAGAGGGGTTTTCGGTCGTGGGGAAGCCATGGAATGAGGAGATCTAATATCTATGATGGGAGAATTGAAATTATTCCTTGGACTTCAAATTCATCAACAACCAAATGGCATCTTCATTTCTCAAGAGAAATATCTCAAATATTGCCTGAATAAATTCGGCATGCAAGACTGCAAAGGCCTCAAAATTCCAATGCCTACTAATGGTCAACTCGGCACTGACGAAAATGGTAAAGATTTCGATCAAAAGGTATATCGCTCCATCATTGGTTCGCTTCTTTACCTATGTGCATCTAGGCCAGATATTATGCTTAGCGTTTGCATGTGTGCCCAATTTCAAGCGACACCGAAGGAATCACACCACCAGGTTATGAAACGAATTCTTCGATATTTAGCTCACACACCAACACTTGGATTACGGTATCTGTCGGTGTCAAAACCGGCGGATCTCGGGTAGGGGGTCCCAAACTGTGGATCTTGGATCGATGGGGAATAAGGGACGTGGGACACAATATTTACCCAGGTCCGGGGCCTCTCTAAGAGGTAATACCCTACGTCCTGCTAGATTGTATTGCTTGTGTATATGGGGATTACATAGTTGATCTACGACGAGATCAGATGAACTAAACCCTAAACTAGTAGGATGGTGATTGTTCTCTAGCCCCTATAGACTAAGTCCCCTGGTTTATATAGACACCAGGGGTATTAGGGTTACACATAGTCGGGTACAACAAGGGAACAGGCATGTTGAATCTTCCATCTTGACTTGGAGCGCACACCAAGGCACAAAAGATCTCCCGTCCGGATACAAAGCCGCTCCATAGTTCGGTCCACAAGCAACCATAGTGCGGCCCAACTGTCCGGCCCATGTGAGATAGGCCGACATCCCAAGGACCCCCTAGTCCCGGACTCCCCCAATAGCCCCCGAACTAGCCTTCAATGCCTGAGCTCCCAACTGTCGTTCACTCTGTGCTTCCCAACGTCTTCGGCTTGTGAGGCGAGTTCTCCAACTTCTCACCGTTCGACTGATTCTAACAATTCGGTTGCCGACGACTTCCTACTGTGTCAAACTATCAATGGGCCCAAACCATTAATGTGGTCAAGGGTGACCCTCGATTTCCGTGCGTCTGCCAGAAGGCTAACGGTCTTGTGTTTTTATAAAAACTTCGTCCGGGGATCAAAGAACATGCCTATTAAATAGGCCAAGGACGCATCGGGTGACCCATTCATCCCCTAGATAGAAATCCAATCCCATTCAAAGAAAACTCAAGGCAAATGGCCGGCGCCCCTCGCTCATCCTCGCGCCCTCACGGCCAACTCACGGGCGACTGGCCCAGCTGCTCTCTTTCACGCCTCTAGTTATGTGATCTCCTGTAGCAAGGGTACCTCCCAGCTACAGATCTTGTAGCCGTCCATGGTGGATTGATCACGGTGAACGGTGAAGCCTTTGTAGAGAACTTCCCCACTCCAAGCAAGGATGAGAGGGTATGCTTCATATCTTTCCTTCTAAGAGGTATGGGATTCCCCACTCACCCTTTCTTAAGGGGCCTGCTAGAGTTTTACGGGATCCAACTCCACCACCTCACCCCTAGATCAATTATGCATATTTCTGGCTTCGTTGCCCTTTGAGAGATGTTTTTAGGCTGTGAGGCTCACTTTGGGTTATGGAGGAAGTATTTCTGCCTCGTCCCTCGCACTCATGGGAGCCGATTTTTTAAGTAGGCGAAGCCGAGGTGTGTCGTATAACCGGCACGGGATATCCCATTGGGACCCCAAAGAAAGATCTCAAAGAGTGGGCTTCGAAGAATAGGCGAAGCAAAGGACTCACCCCCTGTGGTGCTACAGTGGGACAAGTGACGCGTCCCGCTACAAGCAGTAGGGACCGGATAACCAAACAGCGGTGGCCGCCATTTTGGCGGATCTTTTCAAAGGCGAGGAAGGAGAATTTGCCCGTCTGAGAAACTGGAAAGGCTACTCGGGCTATAACCCCATCGAATGGGTAAGTTCAAACTTGTGTGCATAGTCCGAACATTATATCCGAATATTGATCGGCTCAACCATTTTTTTCCGAATAGAGTTGGAGACGCCAGGTTGAAGGCATCAGTTGCCCCTCCCCTCAACCAGAAGACCATTCCCGTGACGATGACCCAGGATTTCATGAGGACCCAGAAATGTCCGTCGATCCTGAGGATGGGGTTATCTTTCAGGAAAGCCTTGGTGGTTCCAAGGTGTCTATTATAGCAGATCACCCTGGGCTCCTCCCCTCCTCCACCGTAAGTAGTAATAAGGCCTCTCCTCAAACAGGGCGTTCGCCTCGCGCTACTCCTGTTATGCTAACTTCTAATCCCAAGGGTCGCCGTACCTTGCGCCAAACATCGACGGGGGTGACGGTGATTCCAACCAAGAAAGGAGCCCCCAAATGGAAGGTAGCCACGGGAGCTACGCTAATGACGTCTTCGAAAAAAAAGGTAGCGTAACTTTAAAGTGTTGTCAGCTCATCATTGGTTTCGCCGCTGTGGGGCGCTATTGACATTCAGTCCGGGCCTGCAGGAAAAAGGTACCACCCCGACCGTCCGAAGACATCGAGAGGTGTCAGGGCACGATCGAAGATCCTCAGCACGGGCAAAGGTCAATGCAGGGGATCCCACTACAGGCAGCCTTTAGAAGATCCTGAGGATGTCTCGGTCACCAATTCTGAAGTTGAAAGTGTGATGAATCATCGGCGACAGAAGGAATCCCTGTGCCATGCCGCTTTTTTCCGATCAAGAATTCAATGTTTTTAATTCGGTTGACGCATACCTCAGAGCGACCCGAATAGGCCTTGAGGGGATTACCAACCTTCTATCAGCCAATATGCAGGTAAGAGATGGGTTCTGACAACCGAATATAAATGCTAACCCAGTAGCCCTGAGCCTTGATTCGGGTGGGACGACTGAGTTAAGGGTCTATGAATATAAATATTTATTGTTTTCGGCGGGCTTCAAAGGACCAGCACAAGAAACTGTCCGATGACCTGGATTTGAGCCAAACACAATTGGCGGTTGCGAAAGCCGAATTAGAGGCGGTGAAGAAGTTCACCAGCGAGGCCCATAGTGAGGGGAAGCTTTTAGCATGCATTAATTATGCCAATGTGCCCTGTTTAACACCGGCCTTTTTTATCGCAGCTGAATCCATAGGTCAACTACAAAATGACTTGGATGCCGCCAAAGAGTCCAAGTGGTATGTTGAGTCATAGCATGAAGCTGGTATTCGGGTTCTAAAACGAAGCCATGAGGACAACAACAAGCTGAAGGTGGAAAACCAACAGCAGGCCAAAGAACTACAGAGTATGAAGACTCAATTAACACAGGCGCTTGAAGAGAACCAGAAATTGAAAAGCGGCCTATTCAGTAAGTAATTTATAAACTTTGGTATGTATACATTCACGATGCGTGAGCATAAAGGACATTCCCTTCTTTCTGATAGGTCTCTTGACTGGTCGGCCCGGAGAGGATGCCCAGTCCTTTGGCAGTAAACTCGTAAAGGAGTTGTCTGTTGTTCATGAGAAGGCTCGAAAAGCTACGAAGAACATGATCAAGGCATTATGGCCGGTCGAGGTGGCACCAGACGATATGGCTGAACTGGTTGATCGTTCTAAAGGAGCTCGATGACGCTTTGAGTTATGGAAGATATCAGCCTGTCAAGAGGGGGCGCGAGAAGCATGGGCTATGGTGAAGACCCGATTCACCATAGTCCAGCTGGAGCGGATGGCTCGTGTGGGACCGGTAAGACTGGATGGGCAAGAAATTCTACTTCATTTGGTGTACGACCAAGTGATTCGCGCAGCTCGATACTCCCAGCAGGACTGTTTCCTGGATAGCCTAATAAACAATGTGGACAAAGAGTGAGGTTTTTGATTCTATGTAGCTACGTACTTTACATCAAATCTTCTCGATCTCACTGTAAACATTGTCTTAACCGGCCATCAGCTTCGGCCTCCCCGACCAGTGGTCAGGAGTGTTCCATATTATGTGACCTGAGGCAACAGGAAATCACTTGCTGTAACTAGGCAATCCGGCCATTTGGTATGAACAGACAAAAACGCACGCGGAGAGTCATGTTATATTACTTTTTGACGTAAGAAACATCTTTTGAAGAAAATAGTTCCTTCATGGGTTGCTTTCTTCAGGATTGTCTTATAAAACAGAGACATAGTGTTCGGATACCTAGAGTATGCGGATAATGGTCAATGCGGGGACCGAATCCCCTATATCATGGTGGCGATCACCTGACTTATTATCATCTCCCTTATTGCCGACCTGAAAGTGCAACTAATCCCTAGGTGGTTTTTGTAATTCATATCAACATATAGCTCATTGAACTAATATCCTTCAAGATGATTATTTCAAAAGTTCAATGATTGGCATGGCATGGACTAGAGATGTGGACTCCTCAAAATGTTGAGGACAAATATTGGCAAAAGCTCAAGACTCTTCATTTCTATTTTGGTGATCCAAGATCACATTGAGTCCATAGGAAAGCCAGTACTATTAAAAGGGGGTGAGGTGTTGCTTAATGGTCTACTTGCTCAAAATGCTTAGTGATATGCTCCAAAACCATCAACAACTTTCTCATATCCAAATATGTCCTAAACCTAAAGTCAAACTCGGCCCCACCGATTTGATTCATCTGGCGCCACCGAGTTCACTTGACATAGCCATAGCCAGAAACCCTAATCAGTTTGGTCTGACCGGTAGGGATCTCGGTCTCACCGAGATGGGATTGCAAACTCTCTGTTTCCCTTCGTAACGTTTCGGTCTTACCGAAATGAGCGATCGGTCCCACCGAGTTCACAATGCAAACTCTCTGTTTCCCTTTCGTAACGTTTCAGTCTTACCGAAAGGAGCGATCGGTCCCACCGAGTTTGCCTGACCAACTCTCTGTTAACCTATCACTGAAATCGGTATCACTGAGTTAAAGTGATCGATCAAACCGAGATTTAGTTTTGCCCTAACCCTAGCGCATCGGCCCCACTGAGTTGATCATCTTGGTCCCACCGAAAATCCTAACGTTCACATTTTGGACTAAATCAGTCTCACTAAGTTCATACATTCGGTCTGACCGAGTTGGCTCTTTTGTGTGTAACGGTAAGATTTTGTGTGGAGGCTATATATACCCCGCCACCCTCCTCTCCATTAGAGAGAGAGCCATCAGAATGTTCCTACACTTCCAGCATTCATTTTCTGAGAGAGAACCTCCTACTCATGTGTTGAGACCAAGACATTCCAATCCAACCACAAGAATCTTGATCTCTAGCCTTTCGCAAGTTGCTTTCCACTCAAATCATCTTTCCACCATAGCCAAATCTGTGAGAGAGAGTTGGGTGTTGGGGATACTATCATTTGAAGCACAAGAGCAAGGAGTTCATCATCCACACACCATCTATTACCTTTTGGAGAGTGGTGTCTCCTAGATTGCTTAGGTGTCACTTGGGAGCCTCCGTCAAGATTGTGGAGTTGAACCAACGAGTTTGTCAGGGCAAGGAGATCGCCTACTTCATGAAGATCTACCCAAGTGAGGCAAGTCCTTCATGGGAGATGTCCATGGTGGGATAGACAAGGTTGCTTCTTCGTGGACCCTTTGTGAGTGGAGCCCTCCGTGGACTCGCGCAACCATTACCCTTCGTGGGTTGAAGTCTCCATCGACATGGATGTACGATAGCACCACCTATCGGAGCCACGCTAAAAATCTCCGTGTCTACATTACGTTTGCTCCTTCCAAACTCCTCCCTTTACCTTCATGTGCAATGATTTACATTCCGCTGCTATACTCTTAGAATTGCATGTGTAGGTTGATTGCTTGACTTGTGCTAAGTTGTTAAAGTCTTCCAAGACTTAAAATTGGGAAAAGACTAGATTTTTATTTGGTCAAGTAGTCTAATCACCCCCCTCTAGACCTACTTTCAATCTTACAAGTGGTATCAGAGCTTTGGTCTCCATTTGCCTTGATTTCCATAGCTTTGGTGATCATAGACTTGGTTTCACAACCTAGGAGAGTATGGCGTCTAGTGAGGGAAATTACCACCATAGAGGTCCTTACTTTGATGGTACTAATTTTGCTAGTTGGAAGCATAAGATGAAAATGCATATTCTTGGACTAACCCCGCCGTTTGGGCTATTGTGTGTATTGGCTTGCAAGGTGAATTCTTCGATGGAAGGGAACCGAATCGTGAAGCTACCGCGGAAGAATTGAAGATGTTGCAATACAATGCTCAAGCTTGCGATATTCTCTTCAACGGATTCTGCCCCGAAGAATTCAAAAAAATCAGCCATCTTGAGAATGCAAAGGAAATTTGGGATACTTTGATTGATATGCACGAAGGTACCGACTCCTAATACGTCTCCAACATATCTACTTTTTCTCATGATTTTCCTCTAGTTTTGGACTCTAATTTGCATGATTTGAATGAAACTAACCCCGGACTGGCGCTATTTTCAGCAGAACTACCATGGTGTTGTTTTTGTGCAGAAATAAAAGTTCTCGGAATGGAAAAAAACTTTGCGAGGATTTTTTATATCAATAAAAAGAATTTCTGGAGCCAAGACCTGGCGGAGAGGGGAACCTGGGTGGGCACAACCCACCGGGGCGCGCCCCCCCCTCTTGGCGCGCCCAGGTGGGTTGTACCCACCTGGTGGCCCCGCAGATGACCCCCTTGATACTATAAAATCACATATTTCTAGAAAAAACAGAGAGAAAGAATTATCATGATCCACGAGACAGAGCCGCCGCCAAGCCCTGTTCTTCCTCGGGAGGGCAGATCTGGAGTCCGTTTGGGGCTCCGGAGAGGGGGATCTTCGTTCTTTGTCATCACCAACCCATCTCCATCACCAATTCCATGATGCTCCCCACCGGGAGTGAGTAAATCCTTCGTAGGCTCGCTGGTCGGTGAGGAGTTGGATGAGATTCATCATGTAATCAAGTTAGTTTTGTTAGGGCTTGATCCCTAGTATCCACTATGTTCTTAGATTGATGTTGCTATGACTTTGCCATGCTTTATGCTTGTCACTTTGGGCCCGGGTGCCATGAACTCAGATCTGAACCGTTTATGAATTCATCATTATATCCATGTTTTAGATCTGATCTTGCAAGTCATAGTCACCTACTACGTGTTATGATCCGGCAACCCCGCAGTGACAACAATCGGGCCCACTCCTGATGATGATCGTAGTTTGAGGAGTTCATGTATTCACTATGTGTCAATGCTTTGTTCCTTTACTCTATTAAAAGGAGGCCTTAATATCCCTTAGTTTCCAATATGGACCCCGCTGCCACGGGAGGGTAGGACAAAAGATGCCATGCAAGTTCTTTTAATAAAGCACGTATGACTATCTACGAAATACATGCCTACATTATATCGATGAATTGGAGCTAGTGCTGTATCGCCCTAGGTTATAACTGTCACATGATGAATATCATCCAACAAGTCACCGATCCAACGCCTACAAATTTATCTTATATTGTTTCTGCCAAGTTACTACTGCTATCATCACTGTTACACTTGCTACAAAATTACTGCTATCACTGTTACCGTTACTGTTACTGTTGTTACTATTATCAAAACTATCAAACTACTTTGCCACTGATTACTTGCTGCAGATAATTAATCTTCAGGTGTGGTTGAATTGACAACTCAGCTGCTAATACCTTCAAATATTTTTTGGCTCCCCTTGTGTCGAATCTATAAATTTGGTTTGAATACACTACCCTCGAAAACTGTTGCCGTCCCCTATACTTGTGGGTTGTCAAGACCTTTTCTGGTGCCGTTGCCGGGGAGCATAGAAATATTTGTTGAGTCACTGGGGATTATTATCAATTTATCATGATGAAGAATCTGAAGGATCCTAAGACTAAAATATTTCCCTCAAAGACGAGGGGGTAAGGAACTACCATCCAGTTCTGCTTTAGATTCACCTTCTGTTTTGAGTAAACTTGCAACACCACCACATGCTATCAATTCTAATATGTCGCAAGTTATTGATGATGCTACTTCTACTATGAATGATGCTAGTACCTTGCTTGATAATGATGATGTGCCACTTGGTGAATTTCTTGATGAACAAATTGCTAGTGTAATACAACATGATGTTGTTGAATCTGATGATGAGCTTGAAACTGAATCTCCTGAAACACCTGCTAGAACTAGCCTTCCTAGATATGAATTGCCTAAGGTACCGGAAGGTTATGTTATGAATGAGGAGACAACTAGAGATATTCTTGCTTGTAAGGATAGAGATGATCTAGAGAAATTATTATGCAAGTATAAAGAAAAATCTCTGAATTCTAGAATGAAATGTGATCCTAAGTTTGCTACTTCACCTATCTTTATTGATGATAAGGATTATGAATTCTCTGTCGACCCAGAGTTAATTACTTTGGTTGAATCTGATCCTTTCCATGGTTACGAAACCGAAACTATTATGGCACATCTTACTAAGTTGAATGATATAGCCACCCGTTTTACTCATGATGAGATGACTCACTATTACTTTATTCTCAAATTATTTCCTTTCTCATTAAAGGGTGATGCTAAAGCTTGGTACAATACTCTTGCTCCTGGTTGTGTGCGTAGTCCCTGGGATATGATTTATTACTTCTTTGAAAAATATTTTCCCGCTCATAAGAAACAAGCTGCTTTACAGGAAATATTTAACTTTGTGTGAACTAAAGAAGAGAGTCTCCCACAAGCTTGGGGGAGGCTTTGCGAGTTACTTAATGCTTTGCCTGATCATCCTCTTAAGAAAAACCAAATACTTGATATCTTCTATAATGGACTAACCGATGCTTCTAGGGAGGTCTTAGATAGTTGTGCTTGTTGTGTTTTCAGGGAATGAACTATGCTCAAGCTGACGAATTATTGAATAACATATTGAAAAATTATGATGATTGGACTCTTCCTGAACCACCGGCTAAACCCACTCCGAAGAAGAGGGGTATATTATATCTCAGTCTTGAAGATATGCAAGAGGCAAAGAAATCTATGAAGGAAAAATGTATTAACGATGAGGATGTTAAAAATTTACCTCCTATTGAAGAAATACATGGGCTTAATACACCACCAATGCCTAAGGTGGTAGAGGTAAATTCCCTTATGAAGTTCAGTGAAAACTATATTAGAAAACAAGATCACTTCATTGCAAATGTTATGAAACAAATGAAATATAATTCTGATATGATTGCTCGCTTCAGTGACTTGTTATTTAGAATCTCAAATGAAGTTAGAGGTGTTGGAAAACATGCTTCTATGGTTCAAACTCAGTTAGAACAAGCTGCTAAATCTCAAAGAGAATTGCTTGATGAAATGAATAATAATATACATGACTTTTCTGTTAGAGTTGCAACTAGAGGAGGTCAACTGACTCAGGAACCACTTTATCCTAAGGGTCACCCAAAAAGAATTGAACAAGATTCACAAAGAAATAACACTAGTGCACCTAGTCCTTCTAGAAAGAAAAAGAAGAAGAAAAATGATAGGACTTTGCACACTTCTAGTGAACCTGAAATAGAAAAACCTCCTGATAATGAAAATGAAACTTCTATATCTAATGTTGAAACTCAATCTGGTAATTAACACTCACCTAGTGATACTGAAAAAGATAATGATGAGGTTCATGAAGACACTCAACCAAATAATTAAGAAGAACCAGATAATGATGTTGAGATAGAACCACCTGTTGATCTTGATAACCCACAACCCAAAAATAAAAGGTATGATAAAAGAGATTTTATTGCTAGAAAACACGGTAAAGAAAGAGAACCGTGGGTGTAAAAACATATGGCTTTTCCACCCAAGTCAACTAAAAAGAATGATGATGAAGAATTTGAACGCTTTGCTGAAATGCTGAGGCCAGTCTTTTTGCGTACCCGCTTGACTGATATCTTGAAAATGCTTCCTTATGCAAAGTACATGAAAGACATCATCACAAATAAGAGAAAAATACTGGAATCTGAAATCTCCACTATGCTTGCTAATTACACATTTAAAGATGGAGTACCTAAAAAACTTGGAGATCTGGGAATACCAACTATACCTTGCTCTATCAAAAAGAACTATGTGAAAACTGCTTTGTGTGATTTAGGAGCTGGTGTTAGTGTTATGCCTTTCTCTTTGTATAAAAGACTTGACTTGAATAAACTCACACCTACTGAAATATCTTTGCAAATGGCTGACAACTCAATTGCCATACCTATCAGTATTTGTGAGGACGTGCCCGTTGTTGTTGCTAATGTTACTATTTTGACTGACTTTGTTATACTTGAGATGCCCGAGGACGACAACATGTCAATTATCCTTGGTAGGCCCTTCTTGAATACTTCAGGGGCTGTTATTGATTGCAATAAAAGCAAGGTCACTTTTCATATTAATGGTAATGAGCATACGGTGCACTTCTCGAAGAAACAATTCCAAGTGAATGGTATTAATGTTATTGAAAAATCTCCAACAATCACTATTGGAAGTTTTCAAATACCTGTACCTACTGTCAAAAAGAAATATGAAATGCTTATTGTTGGGGAAATTCATATCCCCATTGAGGTAACTTAGTGATTTATGAAAGTTCTTCGGTTTCATGCTAATTGAAAGTGGTTGTTAATAAGACCTGATCAACCTTATTAATGAATCATTTTTGAGCGGTATGAAGTTGATGAATTTAGTAAGCACTACCTTCTGTCCCTACTTTTTATTCTCTGTTTTTATTAGTTAAATAAAATAAAATGCCATGTTTTGTTTGTTTTCTAAATTTCCCGTGCAATAAAAAAATGACCCAAAAATAAAAGTTATCAGAATGCCCTGAAAATTGAACATGATTTTTTTCTGAATATTTCTGAATTTTTGGTGCAAATAATAACAGAGGGAGGTGCACCAGGTGGGCACAACCCACCTGGGCGCGCTAGGAACCCCAGGCGTGCCCTGTTGGGTTGTGGTACCCATGTGGTCCCCCTCACTTATCTCTTTAGCCCACATCATCACTTACCTCCAGAAAAAATTCTCCATTGCTCTCTCTCCCGTGTTCTTGAGCTCAAACCCGTGGATTTCGATCTCTTTGCTCGAAGCTCCGTTTCTAAAACTGTTTCGGGGGATTGTTGCTTGGTATGTGACTCCACCGTTTGTCCAATTAGTTTTGCTTTAGTGGTTTATACTTTGAATAATTAGCTACTCTTGGTGCTACTGTAGATGTGCGTGCATGTTCAATTCTTAGTGTTCTAAGTAGTTTGAATGCTTGCTATGGCCTCTATGTATCCCTATGATGAGTAGTTTCTATAAACTTCATGAAGTTTTGTTGAAAATTTTTTGTCACCTCAAAAATTTATTTTCAGAAAATTGTGCGCGGACATGAATATCTTCAGGAAGTTTGGCTCTAAAAAGAACTCCAAAGGTGTTATTGGGGAGTCTTCTAACCGCGATCTCCACCCTCGGAGGTTGGCGGAGGTACGGCTGTGCGAATGGCCGCACACCCCGTTCCTAGAAGAGGCTAGAATTCTTCAGGAGTTCACGCAATACATTGCTAATGCCGGTCTCACAAACTTCATCACAGATGAGTGTGACCAGCACCAAATCCTCACAAACATCTTTGTTCAGAGCTTTATTTTCTTGCCTAGAAATAATCCTCCTGAAGTGAGCTTTGATTTATATGCTGAAAACCATCAGATACCGCTTACTGAGTTTTGTGACATATGCATGATCCCTTCTGATGGGAGCTTGGCTGAGCCTAGGCCGGCTAGGTTTGAGGATTGTTATCGTACTCTGGGAGTGGGGGATGAGAGAGGGGTGTCAGCCACCACGGCTGTTAGCTTACACTTTCCTGCTGTACATTATTTTTCTTTATTTGTTGCTAAGTGCCTGCTTGCTAGAAAGAAAGTAGGTGCGCTCAGCGCACCAGACTTTGCTGTTTTACGCCGAGCACTGGAGGGTGATAACACTTATAGCTTGGGAGCTATTGTGGCTCGTCTCCTGCATCTTAATAAATCCCAGGGGGAAATACATGGTGGGATTTTTGCTACTCGTTTGGCGGCCCACTTTAATGTTGGGATACGTCCTCATGACTACCCTCTGACCAATGTTCACCTAGACCGTGCAGCCATGGAATACCATCACTTTCTTGCACATGATCGTCCTGATATTGCCATTCCTTATAACCCGGTCTTTAGCGTTAAAACTCGTGATGTTATTCCATTTCCTGCACCTGCTTTGTTTGATCCTTTTGCCAGGGGAGGATACCGGATTATGCCTGCAGACATCATCGCCTACCGGAATGCTCAGGCTGCTGCAGAGGCAGCACAGGAGGAGCCTCGGTAGTGGGATGAGTGGATGCCTGCTCCTCAGGATCCCTACTACCCTCCAGGCTACTGATTGATTTCCAACTTAGGCCAAAAGCCTAAGCTTGGGTGAGTACGTGTTTCTCACCGACATTACATTCATGTCCACATATCATTTTATTTGTCGGTGCTCACACTTTTTCATTGTACCATCCATGCTTAGATTTATTTTCTTGCTTTCTTCTTGTGTGTTTGAAAAACTTTAGAAAAACCAAAAAAATTAGTTGCAGTAATTTACTTTCTATGCAAGCTTAGTAGTAGCACTAAAAAGAAAATCCAAAAAGATTTCCTTGTTCTTCTTTTGCTTGTTGGGAGCTTTCCCGTGTAAATAGTTTTTCTCGTTTTTGCTTTTCCCTTTTATTTCCTTGTTCAAGAAAACCAAAAACTCCAAAAATATTTGAGTGTGCTTCTCTGAATTTCTTTTCCTTTTCTTCGAGTTGTACCGAGGAGAAGACCAGATGAAAATGTTGAGTGGCTCTCATATGAATAACTGTTGATCTAATAAAGAGCACATTTTACCTTGTCTTCTCCTGTTGAATAAAATGTTTGCAGATTCCAGCTTAGTCCACGACACTCTTGCACTATTATTATTTTCACACCGTTCGGTCGTGCAAGTGAAAGGCAATAATGACGATATTCGATGAACTGGCCGTGGTGAAGAGAAACTAGTATGAACTCGACTTGTTCTTTTTGTGTAAATATGTTTAACCTAGTGCCCATGATTCAGCCCATTATGATTAAACATGTTTGCAATGACAATTAGAGATTATAGTTTCTCATGCCATGCATAAGTGGTTGGGAGTTGGTAATGATTTATCTTGGATATCAACATAGCGTTAAGATGATTGTGATGTAGTATGATGATATGGTATCCTCCTCTTAATGTTCGGGTGGCTTGACTTGGCACATATTCATGCATGTAGTTGAATCAAAACCAACATAGCCTCTATGATATTTATGTTCGTGGTGTTCATATCCTACTAATGCTAGTGTCCAATGTTACTTATGCATAATGCATGGTTATGATCGTTGTTGCTCTCTAGCTGGGCGCTTCTCAATCACTGGTGCGCGTCGGTCCTAAACAAACGGTTTTTACCCCTTTCCTCGACGGCATTTGGAACCGTCGCCAAGTGAGTGTGGGCGATAGGGGAGTCCTTCCCACACGACCCAGAAACCGTCGGGGATAGGGAGCCTTGATGCATACAGTTATCCCTATATAACCGTTTCCGATATCTCGAATATCCCAAACGCTTCATCTTTGCTACTTGTTTGTGCTCGCATTGCCATCGCAGTCGGAGTTTTGTGGTTCTGCCTAAAACCAGGCAGATTCCAGGCACGGGAGTTTTCCAGGCAGATTCTAGGCACAGGAGTTTTACGATGCCTGGCACATCACAAACAGTTCATGATTATAAACCGTGTACGATGGGTAGACAATCACACACATTTAGTTTTCCCGCACCGTATGTGATTGTGTCTGACATCACACACGCTTTGCAAACGACAACTGTGTGCATGCTTGCACATGTTTCCTCTATGTGAACCGTCTCGGATTATGGTGTATATCGCAAACATTTGTGTTTTAGCGACTGTGTGTGCCGTAATGACCTGCACAACATAATTTCGCCCTAATTTAATTGCTGCTATTTAAAATTGTACCTAATTTAAACTTGAAAGTAGGCTATAGCTTTATTCATATCCATCAGGTTCAAACAACCAATGCATTATTCGATTCACAGGTACATATGTTTAACAATTACATAAGCACCAAATAAATAATGATGTATCAGGATTCTATACTTGTACTATTATAGATGGTAAAGAAAGAGGCGACGGACATTCCAGTTGCTGAACAAGGTGAAGCGGAATGGCCCTATTGTGCTCTCCTGGATGCAGAAGGCATGCAGGACTCTAGTCCAACCCCTTGTGATGGTCGGCCGCCAATCATGTAGTTTGAGAGGTAATCTTGAGTAAACTGCTTCAGGATCCACTGCAAAAGAAAAAAGATTCAGGTACTGTCATCTAACACAACTCATCACGAGTAGTAAAAAGAAGGCTACAGGGTTCTTACTTACCATCCTGTAGTTCACTGTTGTCTTGCATAAATTGTAAACAAATAGTTCGGTTGACATCTTTTACCCATTTTAATAACAATGTTTATCAATTTCCTCACTTGATGCTGGTTCATGAATATCTCATTGCCCCATACGCAGAAAGGGTCGAAGTGTGGATCTTTGGTAATGACATATGTACCTAAAAGCACCAAGTTAATATTAGAAGCTAAACAACAATTGAAAAATGATGTAGTACAACACTCCATCCATCCCATTATATAAGATTTTAGTACATGTATATCTAGACATCATCAGAACATTAAGGTAACACTCTTCCTTGTTGCTATGTAGCTTGGGATTGCATATTTAGTCATTCAGTACAATGCATGTTGCTAAACAACAACTGAAAAACGAAAAGGCATGTTAACTGCAATATCCTTAACAACAACCAAATATCGTAATTCATAGTGGTATTGTTGAAACTATTATTGATGAAATTGAACTGCACGGCAAATAGTTGCACATATAGAGCATCACATTTTGAAGAACTAAAATAAACAAGTCATAAGGACATCTCTAGGCGATCCTTAAAAAGTTAAACGACTAAAACCCTTAGTGGATATATATATACTCCAACAAGTTTTGGCCTTTTCTAGTCGATCCCCTAAACTTAAGGTTGTAAACTTCAATTTGATCAAGTTCAAAGCAGGTTCAACCGAAAGTAGCATGCATTCAAACATAAACATAGATAGTTTTGCATAACCAAACATAAAACATAAATTTAAACAAAGCTAAACTACTTTCGGTCAAAGTAGAGGTTGAGCCAATCCTTCCTCGTCATGTACGGTGTAACGCGAGCCGGGTTCGGGCCAGTACCTTCGTTGGGGTCGTTGGGGAAGGCACTCCTCTACTCGTAGACGTCGAACTCCTCGTCCTCGGGGCCCACCTCGATACCCTCCGCACCGCCATCGCCGCCGCGTTTGACCTCGTCATCAGAGGAGGGCGCGATAACCTCGCCGCCCTTGGCGCCGCCGTCCTCGCCGCTTTCGACCTCGTCATCGGAGGAGAGCGCGATAACCTCGCCGCCCTCCGCGCCGGCAAAGATCGCCCGCTCCGCCTCCATGAGCTCCGGGTGATGCCGGTAGAGCTCTTGCATGTAGGCCTCGTCGGCGGCCTCGGCCTCGAGGCGCTCCCATGCCTCGCGGTCCTCCCGCGCCATAGCCGAGCTCACCACCCCTGGCTCCGGCGGAACGAGGTGGACCGGACGTGTGCCGAAGGGGAAATTGAGCCTAGCCGCCGCGCCGTGGTAGCGGACCTGCCAGCGGTCATACTCCATGGCCGCGAGCTCGGCCGTGTGGAAGCTACCGAGCCACCAGCGGGTGTGGGTCTCTCGATCTGTAATCTCGGTGACCCATGTTCCCCACCGCTGCTGCCGGACCCCGAGGTAGGACTTCGTCGGCTGCCGGGTCCGAGGGAGGACGGGGAAGTCCTCGAACCGGTGTAGGGGCGCGGCAGCGGGCGGATCGGGGGACCGGCGACGGCGGATCGGGCCCGTGGAGGACGACGGGGACACCTCGGTGGCCACCTCGCCGGCATCGGGCGAAAAGGCCGCGATGAACCTCTTTTTGGCCATTGGCTCCTCGAGCTCCCCGGCACACGGGCAGAGGTTGAGGATGGAGGCACCGACGATGGCGGCGACCTACCAATGGTTTCGAGGGTTGTGTGTGTCTGTGTGAGCGGAGGTTTTGGGGTGTGTGTGTGGAGGGGGGAGCAAGGTTGTGTTTGAGGAAATACTACGGCAACTGAATATTTTACTAGGTGGGAGTAACAAGGTGCGGCTACTGAAAATTTGGATCAAGGGCGAGCAGATATTTTTGAGATTGTGAGGGATGCAGAGGCGGGAGTAAAATGCCGGGGCTACTAAAAATTTGAATCAAGGGACTGAAGCAGAGCGTGAGTAACAGACATCGCA
The DNA here is from genome assembly GCF_018294505.1 of Triticum aestivum. NCBI lineage: Eukaryota > Viridiplantae > Streptophyta > Magnoliopsida > Poales > Poaceae > Triticum > Triticum aestivum. Next base: position 221,810,369 of record NC_057799.1, read on the forward strand.
CACAGTCCGCACATACTAATCGTGTGCTATCAAACATTAAGACCTTCCAGGCGGTAGGTATTTTCGAGATTGCGAGGGATGCAGAGGCGGGAGTTTTTGGGGAGTGAGCTAGTGTGCTTGACACGCCGGCTGTGGACTATAGCCGACGCACCTTCTCGCGTAATCCATAGGCATACTATACACCAACGGTCCTCCAAGATATTTTGTACTACATCTCACACGGTTGGTGATAGTAAACTGTGTGGGATCTACTTGATTTGAATTACAAAATGGAGTCACAGCGGCAATGGACGCTGTTTGAATTGCTAGACCATTTATCCGCAGTGAACATGCAACTATATGTGTGTCGTAAAAGAATTGGAATTATTCGGGGTTCGTTTGGACATTTTATATAATAAACTGGTTTTCTAGCCATTTCACGTGCACAATTCAAAATTAAACTACATGCACATGCTCCGGTGCATACAAATTGGTTGAAAAATCAAATCCGTGTCCTTCAGTGCATGCTTAGGTCCCATGGAAGAAATGGGAATGAATTCTTCGGGGTTTGTTTGGCCTATTTTATACATTAACTGGGTTTTCTAGGCATTTTATGTGCATAATTCAAATTTGAACTACAAGCACATGCTCCAATGCACCAAAGTTGGTTGAAAAATCACATGTGTGTCCTAGGGTGAATTTCTAGGTCCCATGCAAGAGATGGAAATGAAATTCAAACACCAGGGCACTGTTGATTGCCGGCAAAACGTTGAGATGCCTGGTTTTTAAATTCTAGTAAATCCATAATTCGTCTGAAATTCATGAAACTTGGCATGCTATCATGGAGCGGCATCCACATGCCGTGGTAAAAAAATTGTCCCATTCGGGGCAGGTTCGGGTATATGCTTCTCACAAACCAGAGCTTCTCACAACTAGCATGATGGTTTCCGTAGGGAACATCTCACCTTTGGGTGAGAATCGATATCCATTGCCTCTTCTTGCTTTCATCAATTTTCTCGTGTCAAGATAGAACAACAGGAGTATTCTGTCCCTTTTTGGAATTTTTCGCGGTTTGTTTGGATATTTTTATGCATTAACTGAGTTTTCAATGCATTTATGTGCATAATTAAAATTTGAACTACATGCACATGCTCTAGTGCATATAAATTGGTTGAGAAATCAAATTTGTGTCCTTGGGTGCATGCTTAGGTCCCATGCAAGAAATGGGAATGAATTTCAGACACTAGAGCACCGTTGATTGCCGGCAAAACATTGAGATGCCTGGTTTTTAAATTCTAGTAAATCCAAAACTCGTCTGAAATTCAAGAAACTTGGCATGCTATCATGGAATGGCACCCGACATGCTGTGGCATTTTTCGTGTCCATTATGAGAGAAGGCGCACTCGAATGATGACAGCCAACAAAGGCATTTTGAAAAAATAGCTGCCACTTTAATATCTCAAACGTTTGCAGAATTCAAACCGTGTGCGTTCTTTTAACCATTCACATGACGCCATGTGTCTTGGTTTTAATGGCTGTAGGAGGTGCCGTGCGGATAGCTACTTGACCTTGACTAAACGGGAGGCGTGCGAGCGCAGTCCGGTGCGCAGGCTGACTGATAGGCGTGCAAGCTGTCCTCCAATGCGCGGGCTCACCGGGAAGCGTGCGAGCTGTACGTTGCGCGGGCTCACTAGGAAGCGAGCCCTTTGACTTCCATGGCCGCCCACCTTCCTCTCCATTAATGGCGTCCGAACCGCTGTTTAATACGGGTGGCCTTAATGTTCGCCTCCCATTCCCCTCCCTCCCGCAGCCACAGACCTCCACCAACGCCATGCCGCAGAACAATGATCTGCCACTAGTCTTCAAGTTTGGTGAAGTCGACTCCGAGCCGGAGGAGATAGAAAATAAGGAGGAATGGGGCCTCATGGACATGGCCCAGAACGAGCTGGCCGCGGCGGTTGCTGCCCCCGCTCCCATCCCCGCGCCCGCGCCAGCGACCATCCCCGTAGCATTGACGGGCTGGTCGCCGAGCACTATCGCAGAGCTGGAAGCCGCGGGCGTCAGCAAGGTCTCCGCGGACCCGCGTGAGCTCGTGTACATGCCAGCGTCAGCGCCCGTGCCCGTGCGCGCCCCTCCACCCACCGTGGCGCCGGCCCACGTACGTTTGGCTGCACCCGCCGCGCCCGTGCCTGTGTGCGCGCCCCCCTCAGCGGCATGGGACGCTGCCTCTTAGCGGTGCCAGTTTCCGTCCTCCCGCCCCCCCCCCCCCCCCCCGTCGGTCGCGCGACGACATGATGTTTGATTTACAAGTGAAGCACATTTTGTGCTGCCTTGAAGACTTCAACAACGGCGTCCCGGAGGACGACAACGACAACGATGGCACAGCACGCCGCCTCCGCCGCCACCGGAAATAGTTTTTTTGGGGTTTAATACTGTATCTCGAATTCTCGATCATCTGAATATAAATTTGCAGTGTGACTGAATGTACGATATGGTTTGAATGAACTTGCATTTTTCTCTCTTAATGTACAGACTTATCAAATGATTTTCTTTTGAAAAAAACGTCAATGATTTTTAAATATAAAACACTCATCGCAAACGTTTTAGTTAGAACACCCGGATGCAAACCGATAGCTTCCCCACGAAGCCAAGGGAAAATGTGCCGAGCAGGATTTCTGCATCCCTTCAACGCAAACGGTTGTTTTGGATGACCCGTTTGAAACCACGTACAAACAATTGGGTAAGATTTGCATATATGTCATTTTGGGTATGTTGGCATTTGTCAAACTCGAAAGATTGACATTTGTTTATCTAGTAACATTGCCATTTGTCAACCTTGTAACACTGCGATTTGTCAAAATATGCAGCTAAAAATCACTAGCACTATCTAATTTTTGCAACTAAAATCACTAGCACTGTTCATATGGACACCACTAGCAGGCGTGAGTTGATGGACGCATATGCAAATGTACCATTGATTACACACAACAAGTCATTTGCCCACAACGACAATGAGGATACACGTGGATTATAGATCATTTCCAACAAAACATTCTAGTAAAAAAATTCTCACACAACAAATAACAAAGCGATGAAATGAACTTCAGCTCAACCACTCGTCGGCGTTGGAAACGCTTGCTTTGAACCAAAAGTGATTCTCTGGGAAGGGCCAGCTACTGTCAATCTTGAGACCAACGCAGGACTAATCATCCAGGCTGAAGAGGCCTATGTCAGGACCCATATTGGGACGATAGGGGAGCATAGCAATGTCCGAGGTATAGATACAGTTGCTTCTCATAAATGGTAGTAACGTTGTGTCAACAGCAGCTGGATCGCCTTCCACCATCATTGGATAGTTTTGTCCAAGGAAGAGCGAGTTTCCTCCAAGACTTTCAATAATGAACCAGGGAGAAGGTGTTGGCGCTATTACACTAGTATCCATCCCGAGTACCCTGCAATGGATGTTGGAATAGGTCCGGAGAGTGCGACCATGCGAGACAACACCTGCTTCCTCAGTAACATCAGCAGTGCCGTGTATACAGACAAGAAGAAGAGGTGATCCATCGGAATGAGTTGCCAGGCGCCACTGAGTATATGGGTCCAGCTCGTCCTCATGCTCGTGATCATCAGCATCGTCATCTCCCCCTTGGTTATAAAAATTTAAAAGTACAGGTGGTGGAATGTTCACAGGATCTTGGAAACACAAGAAGGTTAATTAATTAGTATAGGGAAACTAGCTAACCCGCATGCATGTAGATGAAACAATTATAATTACAGTGGAAGACAAACATACCGAAAGCATGATGATTCCATGCAAAAACAGTGCCATGAGTGGTGGGAGCAAACACAAGACCCTCGTATTGAATTGCATCACACTACTCATCCGTGTACATAAATTGATTTTTGAGCAATATCCATCGAGGCGTGGAAGTAAGGAAGGCAACAAGCTTGTCGAAGATAGCAGTAACTTCATAGTTCGAGTAATCCCAAGAGCGGCTGGGAACTCGACAAATTGCTATCTTCCGTAGATGACAGTCACCATGATCGTATTTGAACTCACTTAGAATACCGGTGTACTCAACCTCTGGGCAGTTGTCTGAGATTTTTGGAAGTGGAACCCGGTGACGAGTGTACACATTCACAAGTTCCCACTCGCAGTTGTACCGAATGTAAACAACCCAATTTCCATTTGCGCCTGCCCAAGCCTTGCCCTCAAGCGATGGCATCTTAACATCATACGTATCATTATCAAGCGGCATCAACTTGCACAAGGCGAGGCTTCCCTCGTCCCCGCGCCAGTCAGCAGGGTCACGGCGTAGAAGATAGGGGAGATCAAACCGCTCCTGGACCCTTGGGTTCCTTGTAATGATGTTATTAGTTGAGTCGAGAATGGTCTTGAACAAACCTGCCATGCTAGCCGAGGTGATGACGTCGCACCGATCAATGAGTTCCTCCATCACGTCATCATTCAGATCGGGGCAAGAATAACGGGGTCGTTTCCAGCCTGTTCCCTCCATGGAGAAGATGATCGAACAATGGCAGAAGGAAGGGTGAAGGCGAATGGAGGAGGGAGGAAGAGCGTGCGACAGTAGTTCCAAATCGAGAGGGAAAGTCGCAGAGGTGGTGGACAGTTGCCACGGTACACGAAAAGGCGCCTGGGGAGCGAACGGTCACAGAGGTCACACACTGACGACAAGGGCCGAGTGAACCGCATGTGTATATCGCACACACCTTGATCTGGTTGACCGTTTCTTTTGTGTTGCCTAATCACAAACAGTTCATCCGAGTGAACCGTTTGCTGTATATCACACACACCTTCATCTGGCTGATCGTTTCTTTTGTATTGCCTAATCACAAACAGTTCATTCGAGTGAACCGTATGCTGTGTATTGCACACGCCTTCATCTGGCTGCCCGTTTCTTTTGTTCCTCCTCATAGCAAACAGTTAATTGAACTAAACCGTATGCCCTTCATCGCACACGCAACTAAAACCTGAACTGTGCTTGATGCATCCGTCATCGCAAACATTTTATACATTTCTGACGGTTTTCATACAACATCATTTGCGATTATTGCATCGCACACAGTTTCTCGAAGGGTCTCTGATCGTAGTGTCGCGTTAGTAGCATCCTGTAGTAGTGAATCTTAATTTCTAGCCTTCGCCTGTACTAAGTGGGAACTCTGCTTGTACATCAAAAACCTTGAACCCAAAGTTATCTCAGATGAGTCCACCATACCTACCTATGTACGGTATTACCCTGCTTTCCTAAGTAAATTTGCATGTGCCACCTCTAAAAACTTCTAAAAAATATCCTTTTTTGTGTGCTTGGATCGTTCATGGAACGACATGAGGTGGTCGGTATCTTCCATTCTAAGCGGGTTATTCTCAGGTCGAGTGTTTATTCACTCGCCATCGCACGAGAAAAGGGCGGTAGTAGGGATTCCTAGTCCCGAACTAAAAAATGCAAATAATTAAACAAAACTCCCCCGGACTGTTTGTTGGTATGGACGACACCCGTTGTTTCGGACAAGCCCGTGGAAAGTGATTGTCGGTGGAGGGGGTCTAAACCTTCACTTTATCGCTTGGGAAACGCCACTAGCGTGCTTAGCACGGAAGATGTTGATAACAGATGGTCGTGAAGTGAATAAGAAGGGTGCATGTCTCAAAATATCATTTATCTCTGTTTTGAAAACTGAGTTCTGGCACCTCTGCAAATCACTGCTTCCATCTGCGAAGGGACTTTCTATTTACTTTTATGTTGTGTCATCACCTTCTAAAAACAAGTGCCAGAAACTGAGTAGAGCGCATCTATCATGACTTATGCATTATGTATAGCTAATGTTGGGTGCATCATGACTGGATCTTTTCTACCATGAATTACAATGTTTAGTTGCTGCTTGAACTTTGGAGGTGCTCTGCATTTATGTTTTGGAGTCTCAGAAAGGGCTAGCGAGATACCATTATTGTCATATTATATCATGGTTGTTTTGACAACGTGTTGCTGTTTGAGATATCTTATTATTGCTCGCTAGCTAATTAAGTCATTGATATGAGTTAATATAATCTTTAAGTGTTATTGTCGACATGGTTAGTTATAATGCTAGCTAAAAACCTGGGTGCTGTTTAAGCTTATTTATGCAAACAAGAGCAAAAGAGCTCGTAAATGTTTTTCTTTCTCACTTTCAGTTTATCAACTGAATTGCTTGAGGACAAACAAAGGTTTAAGCTTGGGGGAGTTGATACATCTCCAACATACCTACTTTTTCTCATGCTTTTCCACTTGTTTTTGACTCTAATTTTCATGATTTGAATGAAACTAGCCCCGGACTGACGTTGTTTTCAGCAGAACTACCATGGTGTTGTTTTTGTGCAGAAATAAAAGTTCTCGGAATGAAACAAAACTTCGCGACGATTTTTTATATCAATAATAAGAATTTCTGGAGCCAAGACCTGCCGGAGAGGGGCACCTGGGTGGGCACAACCCACCAGGGCGCGCCCCCCTCTCCTGGCACGCCCAGGTGGGTTGTACCCACCTGGTGGCCCCGCAGATGACCCCCTGATACTATAAAATCACATATTTCCAGAAAAAAACCAGAGAGAAAGAATTATCGCGATCCACGAGACGGAGCCGCCGCCAAGCAATGAAACAGGCACTCGGACTATCTGGCTTTATCACTCTCACTTAGCCATATGAGTTTGACAATAGAAATGTAGGCGCAGCCCCTAGTTAGTATTTAATCCTGACTAGGTGTTGTAGACACCTGATCGGGTAAAGGCCGATTCGTCGCATAATGCGGAAAAAATTGCAAGAGATTTGTGACCTCCGAATAGCTGACCAGCTCTCGCCGTATCATGACAGTCAGTTTTCGGCTTTCTCTACTGAGGTGTTTTCTCGGATAAACCAGAAACACAATCATAGTAGTTCTCCCTTTACTACCCTAGCCGATAGGATGGAACGTAAGGTAGCAAGCACAATCGTCGGGCAACCCAACTATTGACCAAAGACATGATTTGGAGCCGATACATATAATGCTGAAATTTGGGGTGCCGAACTGTACTGTAAAAAGTGTTCGGACTTTGTTGCCGTAGTATGGAGCACAATGAAGCCCCTGGCGAATTAAAGCGTACCAAGTGTACAGGTGCAATCGATAAGAATAATAAAACAAAGTAGTAAGCTAGTGCCGCGTAAGTTGGGCCGCAAACTGTTTCCATTATAATTTGATTAATACGTCAAAGCGTATTTGTACAAATAGTGCGATAAGCAACCTGGCTATTTAACATGCCAAGGCCAACGGGGAGCTGCGTGCTGGTCCCGAAAATAGGTAGAATGATCATCAAGAAGAACATTTAGAGATTCCCCCGCACGTCTGTACTGCTTGCCGCCTTGGTATATCTATCCTTCGAAAGGACCGATGATCAGGCCGTCGGGAGGGGCCTGTGAAAGAAAAGACTAAAAAATGGTAAATAGGAAAAGGTAAAGTATGTGTGGGAGCCGTATGATGGACCACAATCAAGTTACGCCTCCATCTATGCCCATGGTATTTTGAGTGCGTAGTTATGTACGCGAGGTACGTACGCCGCCATTTGGCCGAGACTTAGACGGAGGCCGAAATGCTAGTCGAGCTCCTGACGAGCTGGACTATCCTGCTGCAGAATAGTCCGGACTCGTTTGACAGTGTCCGGGAGCTTGGCCGCCGAATTAAGGTTCTTCTTGAGGCCGCTCTGTACTTCTGCTGCCAGGGCCGCGGTGTGCTCCTCAGTACGGAGGGAGCGCTCCATGTTTCCATTGACTGTTATGATACCGCATGGTCTGGGCATCTTAAGTTTGAGATAAGCATAGTGTGGTACCGCATTGAATCGAGCAAATGCGGTTCATCCGAGCAGTGCATGATAGCCACTGCGGAAGGGGACGATGTCGAAGATCAATTCTTCGCTTCAGAAGTTGTCCAGAGATCCGAAGACAACTTCCAATGTGATTGAACCCGTGCAGCGGGCCTCGACACCTGGTATTACCCCTTTAAAGGTAGTTTTTGTGGGCTTGATCCTTGATGGATCGATGCCCATTTTGCGAACTGTATCCTGATAGAGCAGGTTGAGGCTGCTGCCACCATCCATGAGGACTCGCGTGAGGTGGAATCCATCAATGATTGGGTCAAGGACCAGTGCGGCCGAAACGCCATGACGGATACTGGTCGGATGGTCCCTGCGATCGAAGGTGATCGGGCAAGACGACCATGGGTTGAATTTTGGGGTGCCTGGCTCTATCGCATAGACGTCCCTGTGCGCACATTTGCGCTCCATCTTGGGGATGTGGGTAACATATATCATGTTCACCGTTTTAACCTCGGGAGGAAACTTCTTCTGTCCCACTGTGTTCGGCGGACGGGGCTCCTTGTTGTCGTTCTCACTTTGCGACCCGTTCTCCTTATCCTCGGCATTTAACTTGCCGGCCTATTTAAAGACCCAACAACTCCGGTGGGTATGATTGGCTGGTTTGTCAGGGGTGCCGTGGATCTGACATGGACGATCGAGTATGCGGTCCAAGCTGGAAGAGCCTGGATTGTTCCTTTTGTATGGCTTCTTCCGCTGACCGGACTTGGAGCCACTGAATCCAGCGTTGACCGCCATGTCATCCGTATTGTCACCATTGTTTCGACGCTTATGCCTGTTGTGTCGGGGCTTGCCGTTGCTATTCTTGGCTTCAGAGGTGCCAGGTTCACTTGCATTATTATTGCTACGGGCTAGCCAGCTATCTTCGCCCATGCAAAAGCGGGCCATGAGTGTCGTGAGGGTTGCCATGGACTTCGGCTTTTCCTGGCCGAGGTGTCGGGCGAGCCATTCAACGCGGATGCTCTGCTTAAAGGCCACTAGGGCTTCGGCATTCGGAAAGTCAACGATCTGGTCCTTTTTAGTTAAAAACCTAGTCCAGAATTTCCTGGCTGACTCTCCGAGCTACTGAACTATGTGACTTAAGTCATCGGCATCCAGAGGTCGGACGTATGTACCCTGGAAGTTGTCACGGAAGGCGTCGTCCAAGTGCTCCCAGCTGCCAATTGAGTTTTCAGGCAACCTGTTCAACCAGTGCCGAGCTGGTCCCTTGAGATTGACCGAGAGGTATTTCATGGCATGAAGATCATCACCGCGAGCCATGTGAATATGGAGAAGAAAGTCCTCGATCCATACCACGGGATCTGTTGTTCCATCATACGATTCGATATTCACGGGTTTAAACCCTTCTAGGAATTCGTGCTCCATTACTTCATCAGTGAAGCAGAGGGGGTGTGCGGCGCCTCTATATCGGGCCAAGTCGCGATGTAGCTCAGATGGAGTCTATCTGCGGTTTTCGGCCCGGATGTGATTATGCTTGTCACGTCCGGCTAGATAGCCGTTGCCGCGCGTCGGAGCACGCCCCCGCGACCCGTAGATCGATCTGGTCTGACCTTCTCTAATTTCCAGGTCCTGACGAAGGTCATATGTATATCCCCGAGCTGTTATATCTCTACCTTTACTGCGAGGTAGTATGGGCTGGTGGTCGGCTTGAGTTGCCATTTTGTCCTGGCCACGAGGTGGTCGGTCAGCCGCATTATGTGCTGATGGTACGGGCTTGAGGGCCTCGTCGTCGAATTGGGGTAGCAGTTTGCGCTTCGGGTAACTTTTAGTTGGGCGCTCGAGGCCCTATTCCTCGGCTGCCAAGACATTAGTCCACCTATCGTTGAGCAGATCTTGATCAGCTTGAAGCTGCTGTTGTTTCTTTTTCAGGCTCCTTGCAGTGGCGATTAGCCGACGCTTAAAGCGCTCCTACTCGAGAGGTTCCTCAGGCACAATAAAATCCTCGTTGCCGAGGCTCAGCTCATCCTCGGAGAGAGGAAGATAATTGCTGTCCTCCGAGTCTTCCTTTTCAGCCTGTTCATCGGGGCTAACTTGGCCATCTTCCCGGTCATCCCATTCATCTATCGGCTCGACGGGGTCTTCTTTGTCTATGGCATCGTCCGGAGTATTGTTGTCTCTGGTGCTGGTATTGCTGTCTTTTCCACGGCGTGATTTAGAGCGGTGCCGCTGACGTCGGCGCTTGTGCTGTGTCTCAGGAGGTTTATCCTCAACTGGATCTTCTTTATCATCGCCGTTATCCTCTTTGGGTATGTCCACCATGTACACGTCATATGAAGAGGTGGCCATCTAGCGTCCGGTAAATGGCGGGTTTTCGGCCTGCTCCTCTCCGGCATCGTCATCGATACCGTCGATGTCTTCGGAGCCGTAGTCGAGCATGTCAGTTAAGTCCTCGACAATGGCTATGAAATGGGTGGTGGGTGGGACGTAAAAGTACCCACTCTCAGCCCCTAGTCCGGGTTAGGCATAGTTCGCACATCGCTCCTCTGTAATGACGAGGGATCGCATCAAGTCCAGAGCCTCGCTTAAAGGCGAGGTTTGGTCAGGGAGAAGAAACTCCGTGGAGTACGGCGGGAGGAAAACTCCTTGGTCGAGCTCACACGATGCTGACTCCGAGGGTTCGGGGCCAGTGTCTGGAGAAGAGTCCGGCTCCATGACGGTTGCCAGCGACACTACTTCCTCCGGCTCTCCTGTATTGTGCCTAATGGCCGCAGATAGTCCGGCGGGCTCAATAATCTCGTCCTCGGAATTGGCGATGTGCTCCGGATCTAAGGCCAGAGCAGAGGTTGGGGTCGTGAACCCTTGGAAGATCAAGTCTCCTCGAATGTCAGCGACATAATCCAGATTTCCAAAACTAATCTGGTGACCTGGGGCGTAGCCGTCGATCTGCTCTAGATGGCCAAGCGAGTTGGCCCGCAGTGCGAAGCCGCCGAAGACAAAGATCTGACCGGGGAGGAAAACCTCCCCCAGGGCAGCATTGTTGTAGATGACTGATGGAGCCTGAGGGAGTCCTGGACTAAAGGGTCCTTGGGCGTCCGGCCTGTTATCCATGGGCCGGACCGATGGGCTGTGAAGATACGAAGGCCGAAGACAATAACCGTGTCCGGATTGGACTCTATTTGGCGTGGAAGGCAAGCTAGGCGACCTATTATGAATATTTCCTCCTATGTAACCGACCTCATGTAACTCTAGATCTCTCCGGTGTCTATATAAACCGGAGAGCATAGTCTGGATAGGACAGATTCATCACCATATTCACATAGGCTAGACTTCTAGGGTTTAGCCATTACGATCTCGTGGTAGATCAACTCTTGTAACACTCATATTCATCAAGATCAATCAAGCAGGATGTAGGGTATTACCTCCATAGAGAGGGCCCGAACCTGGGTAAACATTTTGTCCCCCGTCTCCTGTTACCATCGATCCTAGACGCACAGTTCGGGACCCCCTACCCGAGATCCCTGGTTTTGACACCGACATTGGTGCTTTCATTGAGAGTTCCACTGTGCCGTCGACATAAGGCTCGATGGCCCCTTCAATCGTCGGTCGTGGCGCTGTTCAGGGAGAAACCTTTCTCCCCGGACAAATCTTTGTGTTCGGCGGCTTCGTACTACGGGCCAACTCGCTCAGCCATCTGGAGCAAATCGATAGCTACGCCCCTGGCCATCAGGTCAGATTCGGAAGTTTGAACTACGTCGCAGACATCCGTGGGGACTTGATCTTCGAAGGTTTTGAGACCGTGGCAATCGCTCCCCTTCGCCCCGTTGAACATGGCTTAAACCTGTCATCGGGCCGCATCCAGGAGATAGCTCCTGTAACAACTCCGGCCTTAGATCCGGAGCAGATCAAGACGTCCGAAGATGGGAGACTCAACCCCATCACGGGGGCTACCGAGTCTGTGGCGTTGGAGCCGCGCGAAGATCCCACTTCATACGATACCTGCATCAACGGAACCTCGGACTCGTCTCCGATATCGAGTTCCGAACCCTGCGAGCTCGCGGATACCGAACTCGATCGTTTATCGATATTCAAGTTCAGCGCCGCAGATGTCTTTCAGCACTCGCCTATGGGCGATCTACTAAGCTCACTAAAAAACCTATCCCTGGCAGATGGCTCGTCGCCGAACTATGTCCGGTTCGACCTTACGGCGGATGACGGAGAATTTTGCTTCCCACCCGCCACCCACTTCATAGCCACTGTCGAAGACCCAACCAACATGCTTGACCTCCGCCCCGAAGACATCGACGGTATGGACGACGATGAGGGGCAAGGCCAGAGCTTACTATCCGCTAGACGCAGGACGACCACTTCCTGGTATGACGTGTGTATGGTAGACACACCCAACGACGATATCGACGATGACAAGGAGGATCCAGTTGAGGATAAACCTCCTGGTACACAATCCGAACACCGGCGCCCCCGGCGCCGCTCTAGGTCACGTCGCCCAAGAGAAAACAATACTAGCAACGGAGGTGATACTACTCCGGACAACAAAGACCCTGTTGAGGCAGGATCCGAACAGGAGGACCAGGAAAGCGGGCAAGATAGCCCCGATGAACAGGTCATGTACGGAGACTCGGAGGATAGCAATTATCTTCCCCTCTCCGAGGAAGAGGAGAGCCTCGACAACGAAAAATTCATCGTGCCGGAGGAACCTCTCGAGCAGGAGCGCTTTAAACGCCGGATAATAGCCACATCAAGGAATCTAAGAATAAAGCAGCTGCAGCTTCAAGCAAGCCAAGATCTGCTCAATGATAAATGGACCGAGGTCCTAGCCGCCATAGAATACGGCCCTAGTGGCCCGGACAAAAGCCACCCCAAATGCAGGTGGCTCCCTCCACATGATGGCAAGGCGCTGGAGCCCGTTCCACCATCGAATAATGCGGCAGGTCGACCACAGTTCGGTCCGGATAAAGCAACAGCCCAAGTAGAATACCATACCAACCAATCCGGCCGTAAGAACAAGAACAAGACGGTTCAGGAAAACAATGGCGACATCCGCCAAAGTTTAGTGGGCGGAGCAGGACAGACAAGATCGACGTATAGATCGCGGGGATATGCCCCGACCGGTTATGATGGTCAATCAGCCGGACTCAACCAAGCCAACCACGCCCGAAACCGCCAACAGCATCCAAAGGAGGTGCTTCACAGTGTGGCCCAACATAGAGGAGCCACGCACCCGCTTTGCTTCACCAACGAGGTAATGGAGCACGAATTTCCAGACGGGATCAAACCCATCAACATCGAATCATGTGATGGAACAACAGATCCCGTAGTATGGATTGAGGACTATCTCCTCCATATCCACCTGGCTCACGGAGACGACCTTCATGCCATTAAATACCTACCTCTCAAGCTTAAGGGGCCAGCACGGTACTAGCTAAACAGTTTGTCCGAAAATTCTATTGGCAGCTGGGAAGATTTGGAAGACGCCTTTTGTGACAACTTCCAAGGAATATATGTCCGGCCAACAGATGCCGATGACTTAAGTCATATTGTCCAACAGCCCGGTGAGTCAGCCAGGGAGCTCTGGACCAAGTTCTTAGTAAAAAAGAACCAAATTGTCGACTGTCCGGACGCGGAAGCCCTCGCGGTCTTCAAACATAGCGTCCGGGATGAATGGCTAGCACGCCACCTCGGCTAGGAAGGACCTAAATCCATGACCACCCTTACTGCTCTAGTGACTCGCTTCTGTGCAGGAGAAGACAACTGGCTCGCTCGTAAAAGCAACAGCGCCAGCGACCCGGGCACTTCCAAAATCCGAGGCGGCAACGGCAAGCCACGACTAACCGATTAGAACAGCCGCAACAATAATGAAAGATTACGCGACATTGCAGTCAACGCCGGATTTCACAATCCGAAGCACGGTCAACGGAAGAAGCCATTTAAGGCCAGCCAGGATGGACCATCCGCCCTCGACAGGATACTGGACCGACCTTGTCAGATTCACGGTCACCATGATAAGTCGGCCAATCACACCAACAGAAACTTTTGGGTCTTTAAGCAGGCAGGAAAACTTAATGCCGAATACAAGGGGAGGAGGCCACCAAGCGATAAAGACGACGGAGCGGCTCGCCAGCCGAACACCAGGGGCCAGAAACAGTTTCCCTCCAACGTTCGACCCTACCGGAGCGGAAATAGCAGTTCGGCTTCCGCCACCCACCCACTATGGTGGCAAGATCTACACCACGCGTACATCACTACGTGCTCAAGATACCATGGGCATCGGCGGCGGCACAATACGGGCACCCCTGCAAACATTCTCGTAACGTTTTTTATCCGTTTTCTTCACTTTTCTTTATTATAAACAGGTGATCAATAGGACAGCACCTACAACGGACTCTATCGAAGTTTGGATCCATACACTCACCTAAGGGGCTACTTCTGTTAAGGATTCCCCTCCCAGAGGACGGGCGGCGCACACGTGCGACAGGAGGTCCAAAATAGCTTTTTGTAGACCGCACACTTTATTTTGAGCCTGTACTATGCCCTCTTTCCTCCGTTCCCGACCCCATGCATGTCAAATAGCCGGGCTGTGGTTTTTCTTTTTTATATATGAATCTATCATTGGCATATTGCTCCACTCCTAGTAAATTTTATCTGAGCTAATCTTAAAATACTCTTGCTACAATGAGTACGGCCGCAACGGCTGTGTCACAAGACGTGTCTAGGCATAACATGCCAGAGGCCCGGTATGGGAGCAAATGAGTCGCCAATAAAAGTCCGAACAACTCTATAGCGTACTTCGGCGTTGCAAGTTTGGCCTTATATGCATCAGCTCCAAATCATTGTCTTTGGTCAATAGTTGGGTTGCTCGGCTCCTTTGCATGCTACCCTACGTTCCGCTCTATCGGCTAGGGTAGTAGAGGCAGAACTACTGCGATTGTGCCCTGGCTTTGAATGGATGAGTACCTAAGTAGAGAAAGCCAAAAACTGACTGTCATGATGCGGCGAGAGCTGGTCAGCCACTTGACGACTTATTCGAATCTTTAGCGATTCTCCGTGTTACACGAAGGATCTTTTTTAGATCAAAACATGTAAGGCACAATATTACGATACGCCGCATACATACCAGGGGCTATGTCATAGCCCCACCAGAAAACTCCTATGGCTAAGTGAAAGTGTTAACGCCCTATAGTCCGATTGCCTGGTTCGCCGCATTATCACATCCTTTATGGACCAAGACGTTGGATAAAGAGTGATTCAATGCTTTTCCGAACACCCCCGTATTTCCTACGAGGGGGCTGAAGCCGACGACTGGAAAACTTTCAAATTACATTAAAACGGCCGCACAGGAGGAATACAAGCTTTCGAGCAAAAAATAGATTAACTATAAAGTTGTCTGTTACAACCCTTGTACACATCACTCGAATATTATGTCTTTCGAGCATTGACCCTCTATCAAGCGGGCGGCCTCTAGGACGTCTCCAAAATGATGCTCCGGTTCCGGACGGTCCTTGCCTTTGGGTGGACTCTTCGTCGCAACATCGATGGCCTTCATCTTCCCCCAGAATGTCTTGACTCGGGCGAAGGCCATCCGTGCACCTTCAATGCACGCCGACCGCTTCACAGCGTCGATACGCGGCACCGCGTCAGCAAGCCGCTGCACCAGGCCGAAGTAACTACTCGGAACAGGTTCAGTCGGCCACAAACGGACTAAGACGTTCTTCATGGCAGCGCCGGATATCCTATGCAGCTCGGCCCACTGGGACATCTGTTCATTCAGCAACAGAGGGCGCTTCGACGCGCCAAATTGCGACCAGAAAAGCTTCTCCGTTGCATACCCCTCTTGCGCCTGATAAAACTGCGCCGCATCGGAAGAACTCTTCGGCAAGTCTAAAAAATTGTCCGGAGAACTCCATACTTGGTTAAGCTGAGCATAGTTCGGGTCGCCGAACTTAGCCTGTAGCAAAAAGGGCTTGCCAGCCACAATCTCCCCAGCTTGCCGGATCTCCTCACGGGCTGCTCTGGATTCAGACCGCGCTTCCCTCGCCTCTCGTAAGGCCTTGTCAAGTTCAGCCGTTTTGGCTTCATTTTCCTTCTCAAGAAGTTTACAGCGGCCAGCCGCATTCTCTAACTCGCGCGCCATGGTGGACATTGCCTCCTTGTCCTGGCGCCGCGCGGCTTGTTCGGCCTTCAATTCAGCCGATGCCTTTTCGGCAGCCGCATTACTAAACCGGGCCTGCTCCTTGGCCCGGGCTAGCTCCGCCCGAAGGGCTTCCACGGCGGCAGCACCATCTGCATTGATGCACATTTCATATCAAACTCTCTTCAGAGTCAGGCTTACATTACAAGCATATTGGTGTAAGGAATGCTCGAAATATATACCTTGCGAGTCGTCAAGACGCCTGTTGATCAAAGCAATGTCATCCTCCGCAATATCCAGCTTTCGCTGCAGTTCGGTTACCTCCGAATTTCGGGCAGTGGCAGGAGGGGAGACAGCCTGCATTCCAAATTAAACCAAGGTTAGTACCTGAAAATATCTTTTCGATCCTCCGATCACTTCCTTTGGAAGGCGATCCGAGTCTCAGGGGCTACTGCATACACAACAGGTGCATTCTGTCAATATTATTCAATTGGCAACATTACATCACAAACCTCAAAACCTCTCAGAAGGCTCGTAAAGGCCTCGTTTAACCCGCTCTTCGCGGATACAACTTTTTCGACCACTGTAACCATTAAGGCACGGTGCTCCACTGAAACGGACGCTCGTCGCAGCATGTCCGTCAGCGTCTCCGGCACACCTGGGTCTTCGGACACCGCTGCCGGAGCACGACATTCCTTTGAAGGAATCCGCTTACCCGCCTCCAGCATTGTCTCCGGCTCTAAACCGGACAGTTCCGGGCCGTCATTCTTGGTCCCCGAACCCTGAGTGACAAAGGCACCACCTTCGAGTAGCTCCTTCCTCGTTTCCTGCGCTACTTGCCGGTTGGGAGGAGCCCTCCGGGACGACGCCTCGAGATCATCCGCCCTGTTAGGAGAGGAGGTCGGAGAAGGCGTGTCACTCTCCATCATCTCCGAAAGAAGGTCTCCCGAGGAGGAGGACGATTGAGAAACACCAGGCGTTAACCTGCGAGGACGCACATATGTTGGAGGGTTATTTCGGTAATAAGAATGAGGTATGGTTAAAGTGCCCTTCTCCACTTATGGTCTGGCCGGAGGTTCGTCCTCATCATCAAGCTCAACGACGACATCGCTTGCCCGGCCCAAGCCACCCGACGATAGCATTTTCCCTTTCTTGGAAGGCTTCCCCTCCAGACCTCCAGAGGCGGCCCTCTTCTTGCCGTAAAGTGCCCCCTCCACGCGTTTGCCCCAGGGCAAAAGGGTTTTGGTTTCCCCGAACACAGCGCCTAAATCGCCCATAGGATGGGCATCTCCTCTGGGCTCCCCGCTCTCACCTCCCTCTATAGACACAAGGTACGGTGTCGGGATCAACATCCGCGTCAGTAGGGCGGACGCAGGGTCTTCGGGAAGGGGCGCCGGACACCAGATTAACACCGCTTTCTTTATCCAGTCCTGTATAAGGGCAGGTTGTTTAGTGCCTTGTCAAGAGATGCTTGAATGAAAGGTGTGAGGAGATTGAATACTTACCGGAGTGTCCGGATGATTGCAGTCGAGGCCGACGTCTTCGGTGGTGTCCGGCCATTGCTCTTGCTCCCCGAAATATAACTTCCACATTCCTTCGTGCGTAGTACCGAAGAAGTGCTGAAGAGTCCGCCGCCCTTCTGGATTGAACTCCCACATACGGAGAGGCCGCCGTTGACACGGCAGGATCCGGCGGACCAGCATTACCTGAACGACGTTCACAAGATCGATGCCCTTCTCGATAAGGCTTCGGATGCGACCTTGCAGAGTCTGCACCTCATTAGCGGATCCCCAGTCCAACCCCTTGTTGATCCATGAAGCAAGCTGAGTCGGAGGGCCGGGTCGGAACGCAGGCGTAGCCACCCACTTGGAGCCCCGCGGCTCGTTGACATAAAACCACCCCTGCTGCCATAGTTCGGAAGACTCGGCGAAGGATCCTTCAAACCAAACCGCGCTGGCAAGCTTGTTTATTACAACGCTGCCGCACTCTGCCTGCTCCCCCTCTATCACCCGCGGCCTCACATCAAAGGTCTTGAGCCACAAATCAAAGTGCGGAGGAGTCCGGAGGAAGGCCTCACACGTGACGATGAATGCCGAGATGAGAAGAATAGAGTCCGGGGCCAGATCGTGAAAATCTAGCCCATAGTAGAACATGAGCCCCCGGACGAAGGGGTTAAGCGCAAACCCTAACCCATGGAGGAAGTGGGACACAAATACTACCCTGTCGCCGGATTTGGGGGTGCGAATAATCTGCTCCTCGGCAGGAAGCCGATGAAGGATTTCTGGGGTCAGGTACCTCGCTACGCGGAGCTTCGCAATATCCTCCTCCGTGACGGAAGAGGCCACCCACCGGCCTGAACGGCTGGACCCGGACATGATTGGGGCTGGTGGTGATTGGAACTCGAGGGCTAGAACTCGAGGTGGCTGGGGTTGAGGAAGAAGCAAGCACGGAAGAAGAAGACAAGTCTGGGTCCCTATATGAAGGCCCAGAATATCGAGCGTCCCCTCCTGGGTCTTGAAACTTACCTGTCCCCAAAGAGTTGTACCCAGGGGACGGTTGGGTTACCCATACCTGCATTGTTGAAAATCCCGCAAATAAGGGGACACGATCTCTGCTTTGACAAGACGTGCCAATAAAACCGCTTCCCGAGACGTGGGGCGACGGGCTAGCCAACGGTTGGAAATAATAACCGGGCAGGCGTGATACAATGTCATAAACAGTTGTCAGCAGATTGGACTCGTGGAGTATTGTATTTTCTGCAAATTATATACACAGGTCCGGATACAATCGTCACATCCGAAGACTACCTTGGGGTTCGGAAGAAGGGGAACCCGCCTTGCAATGCCGAAGATAATCTGCGCGCCGGACTCCTCGTCATTGATGCCAGGTTCAGGGGTTACTGACGGAGTCCTGGACTAAGTGGTCCTCGGGCGTCCGGCCTGTTATCCATGGGCCGGACCGATGGGCTGTGAAGGTACGAAGGCCGAAGACAATACCCGTGTCCGGATTGGACTCTACTTGGCGTGGAAGGCAAGCTAGGCGACCTATTATGAAGATTTCCTCAAATGTAACCGACCTCATGTAACCCTAGATCTCTTCGGTGTCTATATAAACCGGAGAGCATAGTCCGGATAGGACAGATTCATTACCATATTCACATAGGCTAGACTTCTAGGGTTTAGCCATTATGATCTCGTGGTAGATCAACTCTCGTAACACTCATATTCATCAAGATCAATCCAGCATGAAGTAGGGTATTACCTCCATAGAGAGGGCCCGAACCTGGGTAAACATTGTGTCCCCCGTCTCCTGTTACCATTGATCCTAGACGCACAGTTCAGGACCCCCTACCCAAGATCCCTGGTTTTGACACCGACATTGGTGCTTTCATTGAGAGTTCCACTATGCCGTCGACATAAGGCTCGATGGCCCCTTCAATCGTCGGTCGTGGCGGTGTTTAGGGAGAAACCTTTCTCCCCGGACAAATCTTTATGTTCGGCAGCTTCGTACTGCGGGCCAACTCGCTCGGCCATCTGGAGCAGATCAATAGCTACGCCCCAGGCCATCAGGTCAGATTCGTAAGTTTGAACTACGTCGCGGACATCTGTGGGGACTTGATCTTTGGCGGATTTGAGACCGCGGCAATCGCTCCCCTTCCCCCCGTTGAACAGGGCTTAAACCTGTCATCCGGCCGCATCCAGGAGATAGCTCCTGTAACAACTCCGGCCTTAGATCCGGAGTAGATCAAGATGTCTGAAGATGGGAGACTAAACCCCATCATGGGGGATACCGAGTCTGCGGCGTCGGAGCCGCGCGCAGATCCCACTTCATATGATACCTGCATCAACAGAACCCCGGACTCGTCTCTGATATCGAGTTCCGAACCCTGCGAGCTCGCGGATACCAAACTCGATCGTTTATCGATATTCAAGTTCAGCGGTGCAGATATTCTAATTTGTTGGTCTTTATGAGCAATTTGTAGAGCGGCAGGGCTTTTTCTCCGAGACGGGAGATGAAGCGGCTCAAAGCCGCAATGCAACCTGCCAGCTTCTGGACGTGTTTAAGCTCCGTGGGTATTGCCAGCTGGGATAAGGCTCGGATTTTAGCCGGATTGGCCTCTATCCCTCTATCGAAGACAATGAATACGAGTAGTTTACCGGCGGGAACTTTGAAGACACATTTATCCGAGTTGAGCCGTATATCATAGGCTCGCAAGTTATCGAAGGTCTGGCGGAGGTCGTCTACCAGCTGGCTGACGTGTTTGGTTTTGATGACCACATCGTCGATGTATGCTTCAATTGTTTTCCCGATTTGGTTTTCTAGGCATGTTTGAATCATGCGTTGGTATGTGGTGCCTGCGTTTTTCAATCTGAAAGGCATTGTGTTGAACCAGAAGGGCCTGTAGGGGGTGATGAAAGCTGTTGTTGCCTGGTCGGAGTTCTTCATCTTGATTTGATGGTATCCAGAGTAGGCACCAAGGAAGCACTGTGAGTTATGTCCGGTGGTGGCGTCGATAATCAGGTCTATGTGGGGCAAGGGGAAGGATCCTTCGGACAAGCTTTATTGAGGTCTTTAAAGTCGACGCATAGCCGCCAAGATTTGTCCTTTTTGGGCACCATGAACAAGTTTGCCAACCACTTGGGGTGTTGTATTTCTCTGATGAATCATGCTTTAAGTAATTTGGCTACCTTTTCCCCCATGGCTTGACGCTTGGGTTCGGAGAATCGTCGAAGTGCCTATTTGACGGGCTTGAAGCCCTTAATTATGCTTAGACTGTGCTCCGCGAGTATTCGTGGGATTCCCGACATATATGAAGGATGCCAGGCAAATATGTTTCAATTCTCGCGTAGGAATGGGCATAACGCTTCATCGACTGCAGGGGCCAGCTAGGCTCCAATGGTCGCTGTTTTGCTGGGGTCCGTTGGATGCACTTGGAATTTGATGGTTTCGTCAGCTGGTTTAAAGGATGTGAACTTGGGCCTCTTGCTCAGGGTGACATAATCCCTATCCATAATTGTGCGGAGTGTGGTTAGTTCCTCAGCTGCCAGAACCTCAGATAATGTTTCAAGGGCGAGAGATGTTGTTTTGTTTTCGGCCCAAGGCGCTCTATTCGGATTGCTCGTGATTGTAATCACGCCATTGGGCCCTGGTGATACGTCTCCAACGTATCTATAATTTTTGATGTACTCATGCCATATTTATAATATGTTTTCATGATTTTGGTATGATTTGGTTAGAACTAACCCAGACTGACGCTGTTTTCAGCAGAACAACCGTGGTGTTGTTTTTGTGCAGAAATAAAAGTTCTTGGAATGCTCTGAAAATCAACGGAGATTTTTTCTGGAAAATATAAAAAAATACTAGAACGAAGAGTTACCGTAGGGGAGTCTCGTGGGCCCCATGAGGGTGGAGGGCGCGCCCACCCCCTAGGGCGGGCCCCTGTGCCTCGTGGACTCTCCGTGGGGCCCCCTGACTTTTTCTTGACGCCAACCTCTCCTATAAATCTCCAAACCTTCAGAAAATAACCTAGATCGGGAGCTCCGCCGCCGCAAGCCTCTGTAGCCACCAAAAACTAATCGGGACCCTGTTCCGGCACCCTGCCGGAGGGGGGAATCATCAACGGTGGCCATCTTCATCATCCCGACACTCTCCATGATGAGGAGGGAGTAGTTCACCCTCAGGGCTGAGGGTATGTACCAGTAGCTATGTGTTTGATTTCTCTCTCTCTCGTGTTCTTGATGTGGCACGATCTTGATGTATCGCGAGCTTTGCTATTATAGTTGGATCTTATGATGTTTCTCCCCCTCTATCTCCTCGTGATGGATTGAGTTTTCCCTTTGAAGTTATCTTATCGGATTGAGTCTTTAAGGATTTGAGAACACTTGATGTACGTCTTGCTTGTGCTTATCTGTGGTGACAATGGGATATTCATGTGATCCACTTGATGTATGTTTTGGTGATCAACTCGCGAGTTCTGTGACCTTGTGAACTTATGCATTGGGGTTGGCACACATTTTCGTCTTGACTCTCCGGTAGAAACTTTGGGGCACTCTTTGAAGTTCTTTGTGTTGGTTGAATAGATGAATCTGAGATTGTGTGCTGCATATCGTATAATCATACCCGCGGATACTTGAGGTGACATTGGAGTATCTAGGTGACATTAGGGTTTTGGTTGATTTGTGTCTTAAGGTGTTATTTTACTACGAACTAGAGGGCTGTTTGTGAAACTTATAGGAATAGCCCAATGGATTGATCGGAGAGAATAACTTTGAGGTGGTTTCGTACCCTACAATAATCTCTTCGTTTGTTCTCTGCTATTAGTGACTTTGGAGTGACTCTTTGTTGCACGTTGAGGGATTGTTACATGATCCAATTATGTTATCCTTGTTGAGAGAACTTGCACTAATGAAAGTATGAACCCTAGGCCTTGTTTCGAAGCATTGCAATACCGTTTGTGCTCACTTTTATAACTTGCTATTTTTATATTTTCAGATTACAAAAACCTATATCTACCATCCATATTGCACTTGTATCACCATCTCTTCGCTGAACTAGTGCACCTATACAATGTACCATTGTATTGGGTGTGTTGGGGACACAAGAGAATCTTTGCTATTTGGTTGCAGGGTTGTTTGAGAGAGACCATCTTCATCCTACGCCTCCCACGGATTGATAAAACTTAGGTCGTCCACTTGAGAGAAATTTGCTACTGTCCTACAAACCTCTGCACTTGGAGGCCCAACAACGTCTACAAGAAGAAGGTTGTGTAGTAGACATCAAGCTCTTTTCTGGCGCCGTTGCCAGGGAGGTGAGTGCTTGAAGGTATATCTTTAGATCTTGCAATCGAATCTTTTAGTTTCTTGTTTTATCACTAGTTTAGTCTATAAAAGAAAACTACAAAAAACTAGAATTGAGGTTGCCTCATATGCTTCATCTTTTCAATGTCTTTCATGAAAATAAGGATTTCGATAATTGTGCTTAATTGCTAGAGGAAGAATGCAATAAAATGTTTGGCACTAAATCTTTGCATGATGAGCATGATTGCAATGTTGTTAGTATGAATTCCTTGAATATCCATGATGATAATGATATGCAAAGCCCCAAGCTTGGGGATGCTATGTTTGATGAGAATGACATGTTTGAGAATTTATTTGCTGGAATTAATGTTTGTCCCAAGCTTGGGGATGCTATGTTTTATGAAGATGATATTTTTAATCCCCCAAGTTTTGATGAGCAAATTTATTATGATGATAGCATGCCTCCTTTTTATGATGATTATGTTGATAAAAGTGGTTTTGGAGAGGTTATGACTTTATTTAGTGATGAATCCACTATTTCGAAAGAGGTTCCAATTAATTATGAGAACAAAGTTGCTATCTATGATGATTGTGATGACATGTATGCTAGAAATATCAATGATAACCATGAAACTTCTCATCTTGATTTTAATTTTCAATTGGATTATGCCTCACATGATAGTTATTTTGTTGAGTTTGCTCCCACTACTATTCATGAGAAGAAATTTGCTTATGTGGAGAGTAATCAAAATTCTATGCTTGTAGATCATGAAAAGAATGCTTTATGTGATGGTTATATTGTTGAATTCATTCATGATTCTACTGAAAATTATTATGAGGGAGGAATAAATGCTTGTAGGAATTGCAATAATATCAAGTTTCCTCTCTATGTGTTGAAGATCTTGAAACTATGCTTGTTTTGCTTTCCGATGCTAGTTGATTCTTGTTCCCATAAGTTTTTTGCTCACAAAATCCCTATGCATAGGAAGTGGGTTAGGCTTAAATGTGTTAGTCATAATCTTCATGATGCTCTCTTTATGTTTCAATTCTTATCTTTTATGTGAGCATCATTGAAATCATCATGCCTAGCTAAAAAGGCATTAAAGAAAAGCGCTTGTTGGGAGACAACCCAATATTTACCCCTACTGTTTTTGTGCGTCGACATGATTAAGCTACTGTCCTAATCATGTTTTATAACTTTTGTTTCAATAAAGTGCCAAGTAGAACCTTTGGGAAGACTTGGATGAAAGTTAATGTGATCTTGCTGTAAAAAACAGAAACTTTGTGCTCACGAAAATAATTGTTAAAATTCACCAGAACGTGATAAAATGCTAATTCTTTTTGCAGAAGATCAATATACATATTACCAGGTTGTCCTAGTTTTTCAGAATTTTCGGAGTTCCAGAAGTATTCGAACAAAACATATTGCTACAGACTGTTCTGTTTCTGACAGATTCTGTTTTCTATGTGTTGTTTGCTTATTTTGATGAATCTATGAGTAGTATCGGAGGGTATGAATCATAGAGAAGTTAGAATTCAGTAGATATTACACCAATATGAATTTAGAATGAGTTCACAACAGTACCTAAGTGGTGATTTTATTTCCTTATACTAACGGAGCTTACGAGTTTTCTGTTGAGCTTTGTGTTGTGAAGTTTTCATGTTTTGGGTAAAGATTCGATGGACTATGGAATAAAGAGTGGCAAGAGCCTAAGCTTGGGGATGCCCAAGGCTCCCCAAGGTAATATTCAAGGACAACCTAGAGCCTAAGCTTGGGGATGCCCCAGAAGGCATCCCCTCTTTCGTCTTCGTTCATCGGTAACCTTACTTGGAGCTATATTTTTATTCACCACATGATATGTGTTCTGCTTGGAGCGTCATTTTATTTTATTTTGTTTTGCTTGATGTTTGAATAAAGTACTTAAGATCTGAAATTCTTAAAGCTTAGAGAGTCTTCAGATGGTTACATAATTATTCAACTACTCATTGATCTTCACCTATATCTTTTGGAGTAGTTTGTCGTTTGCTCTAGTGCTTCACTTATATCTTTTTAGAGCACGGCGGTGGTTTTATTTTGAAGAAATAGATGAACTCTCATGCTTCACTTATATTATTTTGAGAGTCTTAAACAGCATGGTAATTTGCTTTGGTTATGAATTTAGTCCTAATATGATGGGCATCCAAGAGGGATATAATAAAAACATTCATATAAAGTGCATTGAATACTATGAGAAGTTTGATTCCTTATGATTGTTTTGAGATATGAAGATGGTGATATTAGAGTCATGCTAGTGGAGTAGTTGTGAATTTGAGCGATACTTGTGTTAAAATTTGTGATTCCCGTAGCATGCACGTATGGTGAACCGTTATGTAATGAAGTTGGAGCATGATTTATTTTTTGATTGTCTTCCTTATGAGTGGCGGTCGGGGACGAGCGATGGTATTTTCCTGCCAATCTATCCCCCTAGGAGCATGCGCGTAGTACTTCATTTTGATAACTAATAGATTTTTGCAATAAGTATGTGAGTTCTTTATGACTAATGTTGAGTCCATGGATTATACGCACTCTCACCCTTCCACCGTTGCTAGCCTCTCTAGTACCGTGCAACTTTCGCCGCTACCATAAACCCACCATTTACCTTCCTCAAAACAGCCACCATACCTACCTATTATGGCATTTCCATAGCCATTCCGAGATATATTGCCATGCAACTTTCCACCGTTCCGTTTATTATGACACGCTTCATCATTATCATATTGCTTTGCATGATCATGTGGTTGACATTGTATTTGTGGCAAGGTCACCTTCATAAATTTTTCATACATGTCACTCTTGATTCATTGCACATCCCGGTACACCGCCGGAGGCATTCACATAGAGTCATATTTTGTTCTAAGTATTGAGTTGTAATTCTTGAGTTGTAAGTAAATAAAAGTGTGATGATCTTCATTATAGAGCATTGTCCCAGTGAGGAAAGGATGATGGAGACTATGATTCCCCCACAAGTCGGGATGAGACTCCATACGAAAAATAAAAAAACAGAAAAAAGAGGCCATAAAAAAAGAGAAGGCCCAAAAAACAAAAAAAATATGAGAGAAAAAGAGAGAAGGGGCAATTCTACTATCCTTTTAACACACTTGTGCTTCAAAGTAGCACCATGATCTTCATGATAGAGAGTCTCTATGTTGTGACTTTCATATACTAGTGGGAATATTTCATTATAGAACTTGGCTTGTATATTGCAATGATGGGCTTCCTCAAAGTGCCCTAGGTTTTCGTGAGCAAGCAAGTTGGATGCACACCCACTTAGTTTCCTTTTGAGCTTTCATACACTTATAGCTCTAGTGCATCCGTTGCATGGCAATCCCTACTCACTCACATTGATATCTATTGATGGGCATCTGCATAGCCCGTTGATACGCCTAGTTAATGTGAGAATATCATCTTCCTCTTTTTGTCTTCTCCACAACCACCATATTCTATTCCACTTATAGTGCTATGTCCATGGCTCACGCTCATGTATTCCGTGAAAGTTGAAAAAGTTTGAGAATACTAAAGTATGAAACAATTTTGAGATCGGGGTTGTGCATGATCTGAATATTTTGTGTGATGAAGATGGAGCATAGCCAGACTATATGATTTTTTAGGGATGAACTTTCTTTGGCCATGTTATTTTGAGAAGACATGATTGCTTTGTTAGTATGCTTGAAGTATTATTATTTTTATGTCAATATTAAACTTTTGTTTTGAATCTTATGGATCTGAATATTCTTGCCACAATAGAGAAGATTACATTGATAAATATGTTAAGTAGCATTCAACATCAAAAATTCTGTTTTTATCATTTACCTACTTGAGGACGAGCATGAATTAAGCTTGGGGATGCTGATACATCTCCAACGTATCTATAATTTTTGATGTATTCATGCCATGTTTATAATATTTTTTCATGATTTTGGTATGATTTTGTTAGAACTAACCCGGACTGATGCTGTTTTCAGCAGAACTACCGTGGTGTTGTTTTTGTGCAGAAATAAAAGTTCTCGGAATGCGCTGAAATTCAACTGAGATTTTTTCTGGAAAATATAAAAAAATACTGGAACAAAGAGTTAACGGAGGGGAGTCCCGTAGGCCCCACGAGGGTGGAGGGTGCGCCCAACCCCCTGGGGCGCGCCGCTGTGCCTCGTGGACTCTCTGTGGGGCCCCCTAACTTGTTCTCAACGCCAACCTCTCCTATAAATCCCCAAACCTCCAGAAAATAACCCAGATCAGGAGTTCCGCCGCCGCAAGCCTCTGTAGCCACAAAAAACCAATTGGGACCCTGTTCGGGCACCCTGCCAGAGGGGGAATCATCACCGATGGCCATCTTCATCATCCCGGCGCTCTCTGTGACGAGGAGCGAGTAGTTCACCCTCGGGGCTGAGCGTATGTACCAGTCGCTATGTGTTTGATCTCTCTCCCTCTCTCGTGTTCTTGATGTGGCACGATCTTGATGTATCGCGAGCTTTGCTATTATAGTTGGGTCTTATGATGTTTCCCCCCTCTATCTCCTTGTGATGGACTGAGTTTCCCTTTGAAGTTACCTTATCGAATTGAGTCTTTAAGGATTTGAGAAAACTTGTTGTATGCCTAGCATGTGCTTATCTGTGGTGACAATGGGATATTCATGTGATCCACTTGATGCATGTTTTGGTGATCAACTTGCGATTTCTGTGACCTTGTGAACTTATGCATAGAGGTTGGCACACGTTTTTGTCTTGACTCTTGGGTAGAAACTTTGGGGCACTCTTTGAAGTTCTTGGTGTTGGTTGAATAGATGAATCTGAGATTGTGTGATGCATTTCGTATAATCATACCCGCGGATACTTGACGTGACATTGGAGTATCTAGGTGACATTAGGGTTTTGGTTGATTTGTGTCTTAAGGTGTTATTTTACCACGAACTCTAGGGCTGTTTGTGACACTTATAGGAATAGCCCAATGGATTGATCGGAAAGAATAACTTTGAGGTGGTTTCATACCCTACAATAATCTCTTCGTTTGTTCTCCGCTATTAGTGACTCTTTGTTGCACGGTGAGGGATTGTTATATGATCCAATTATGTTATCCTTGTTGAGAGAACTTGAACTAGTGAGAGTATGAACCCTAGGCCTTGTTTCGAAGCATTGCAATACCGTTTGTGCTCACTTTTATCATTAGTTACCTTGCTGTTTTTATATTTTCAAATTAAAAAAACCTATATCTACCATCCATATTGCACTTGTATCACCATCTCTTCACCAAACTAGTGCACCTATACAATTTACCATTGTATTGGGTGTGTTGGGGACACAGGAGACTCTTGGCTATTTGGTTGCAGGGTTGTTTGAGAGAGACCTTCTTCATCCTACGCCTCCCACGGATTGATAAACCTTAGGTCATCCACTTGAGGGAAATTTGCTACTGTCCTACAAACCTCTGCACTTGGTGGCCCAACAACGTCTACAAGAAGAAGGTTGTGTAGTAGACATCACCTGGCATTTTTAGTTTCATGTACCCGTAATGTGGTACAGCCTGAAACCTTGAGAATGCCTCACGTCCTAATAGGGCGTGGTATCTGGTAACTCTTCAGACCTGAAGTTCTCTAGAGTGTTGAATACTACGTCCAGGGTGACTCGTCCAGAGCAACGCGCCTCTCTGCCGGGGATAACTCCGTAAAAGGTGGTTTGGCTTTGCTCGATTCGAGATCTGTTGAACTGCATTTTATCAAGGGTATCCTCGTAAATAAGGTTTAAATCGCTGCCTTCGTCCATAAGTATGTTGGTTAGTCCAAAGCCATCCACTATAGGGCGCGAGGACTAATGCGGTGGGTACTCGGTCAGAGTGGGCCCTTGGTTCATCTTCTTCATCGAAAGTACACTAGTACGCGTCGGTGCTATACAAACAGTTTTTAACCCCTTTCCACGATGGCATTTGGAACCGTCGCCAAGTGAGTGTGGGCGATAGGGGGTCCTTCCCACACGACCTAGAAACCGTCGGGGATAGGGAGCCAAGATGCATATACATTACTCCTACTCGTTTGTGCTCGCATTGCCATCGCAGTCGGTATTCTGTGGTGCTACATTTATGATGTGCGGCCCATCACAAATGGTTCACTATTATAGAACGTGTATGATAAGCATACAATCACACACATTCGCTTTTCCCAAACCGTATGCGATTACTAATTAAGAAGATTAGCTAATCGTCGCACGAGTGTCGGACAGGATTACAAAACATCAAACCGTCGTAACATTGTCGTACACGACAACTATCGCGCACGCTATTATGTGCTGCAACGTTTATGATGCATACTTCATCAGAAACAGTTCATGGTTGCGAATCGTGTACGATAAGGCAACTAAAAAAACGTTTAGTTTGCCCGCACCGTTTGTGATATTGTCTGACATCGCACACGCTTTGCAAACGGCAACTATGTGCATGCTTGCACTCGTTTCCTCCCTGTGAACCGTGTCGGATTATGGTGTATATCGCAAACGTTTGTGTTTTACCAACTGTGTGTGCCGTAACGACCTGGAGGGCGTAATTTCACCGTAATTTAATTGCTGCTATTTCAAATTGTACCGGATTTGGGTTTGGATTTGAATTTGAATTTGAATGTATGCTGTAGCATTATTCATATCCATCAGGTTCAAACAACCAATGCATTATTCCATTCATAGGTACATATGTTCAAGAATTACATAAGAACCAAATAAAGAATGATGAACCACGATGGTATACTCGTACTATTAAAGACGGTAAAGAAAGAGGCAAAATACATTCTGGTTGCTGAACAAGGTGAAGCGGAAGGCCCATATTGTGCCCTCCTCCATGAAGAAGGCACACACGACTCTAGTCCAACCCTTTGTGATGACCGACCGCCCCTCCTTCATGGTCTTCATGAAAACATCTAGATAATCATCGTGTTCTGGTAGAAATACTTTAAACTTTGCATGCCGACCAATCATGTAGTTTGAAAGGTAATCTTGAGTAAACTGCTTTGGCAACCACTACAAAGGAAAAAGATTCAGACATTGTCATCTAACACAACTCATTATGGGCAGTAAAAAGAAAGTTGCAGAGTTCTTACTTACCATCCTGCAGTTCAGTGTTGTCTTGGATAAAGTGTAAACAAATAGTTTAATTGCCATCTTTTGACCCATTTTACTAACAATCTTTATCAGCTTCCTTACTTGATGTTGGTTCATCGATATCTCATTGCCCCATACACAGAAAGGGTCAAAGCGCGGATCTTTACCAATGACATATGTACTAAAAGCACCAAGTTAATATTAGAAGCTAAACAACAATTGCACAATGATGTAGTACAACACTCTTTATAATATCTTATAACATCCAATATACTCACATATTAGATGAATTAACATCTTATATTATGGGCCGGAAGGAGTTTATTGCATTCTTACAAATTATTGACTGATTAACTGCTGCTGTATCCATGGGTTAGAGTTAGTTTGAGCTAGTTCGGGCTCAAATAGCCCTAAAGTATATCCAAACATGAGGGATAGTTTGAGCTTGTTGCATCTAACCCGCCCAAAAAAATATCCAACCCAAGAGGTGCTAATTGGAGCTAGTTCTCCTAGTGCATTTATTGTCAATCTAACCTTGTCATCCAAACACCTCTTTGGATGGAGTTAGTTCAGGGTTAGCCATGAGCTAGAAACTAACTCTAACCTCTAACTAAGTTGAATATTCAAACAGGGTTGTGTTGTTGTTGTTGTTGTTGCTGCTGCTCTTCTACATAAATCTAGAAATCATCAGAACATTAAGGTAACACTCTTCCTTGTTGCTATGTAGCCTAGGATTGCATATTTAGACATTAAGTACAGTCCATGTTGCTATGTAGCCTCACATATATTACATATGGCCCTAGTTAACCTAACGATAAATTGGTTACAGATATATTCATTTAAAGTCTGGTTCACCGATTAGTCCCTTATCAGTCCCTGGACTATATGGTACCAGTGACCGATATCCTGAATAGTGAGTATATATAAGCCATGGGATCAAACTAACCTCGACGGAAAATAGCAGTCGTTCCCAAAAGTGTCTTGTGTAGGTACATCGAGAGGCATGTTAAGCACAAGAGGCTAAACATCAACCAAAATTATCCATGGCAGACAAAATAATCTCCAAAAGATAGCTTCAGTGTGCAGTTTTGAGCATGCTAGTAAAGCAAAACAAGTGGAAAGGTGTGTTAACTACAACATGCCTAACATTTAACAACATGAAAACATAGTCATTCAAACTGGTATTGTGCCGGTCTAACTACACTGGTTATTGTTAAATAAAAAATGAAAGGTGTGTTAAATACAAGATGCAACAACCAAATCTAGTCATTCATAGTGGTATTGTTGAAACTGGTACTGATGAAATTGAACTGCACAGTTCATACTTGCACATATAGAACATCACATTTTGAATAACTGGAATAAACAAGGCATACTACGAACAACCAAAGATAGCATTTGAAACTGGACATATGCTAACTACAAACAATCGAACAATCAAAAAACATTAAAAGAGGCATATGCTAGCTATAACAGGCTTAACAACTAGCAAATATATATATTCCTATCGGTATGTTTAAAACTGGATTGATGAAATGTATTGCACAGTAAATAATTGCACATATAGAGCAACACATTGTGAACGCTACAAAAAAAAGACACATCCATGACATTTTGGGCTGAACTAATTTTTGACATTGAGGGCTCCACCGACGAAGGTTCCACGAAGAAGCAACCTTGTCTATCCCACCATGGTCGTCGCCCATGAAGGACTTGCCTCACTAGGGTAGATCTTCACGAAGTAGGCAATCTCCTTGCCCGTACAAACTCCTTGGTTCAACTCCACAATCTTGACGGAGGCTCCCAAGTGACACCTAACCAATCTAGGAGACACCACTCTCCAAAAGGTAATAGATGGTGTGTTGATGATGAACTCCTTGCTCTTGTGCTTCAAATGATAGTCTCCCCAACACTCAATTCTCTCTCATAGGATTGGATTTGGTGGAAAGATGATTTAGTGGAAAGCAACTTGGGGAAGGCTAGAGATCAAGATTTACGTGGTTGGATTGGCATATCTTGACCTCAACACAAGTGTAGGTGGTTCTCTCTTAGAAAATATATGTTGGAAGTGTAGGCATGTTATGATGGCTCTCTCCACGAATGAAGAGTTGGTGGAGGGGTATATCTAGCCTCCACAGAAAATCTAACCGTTACACACAAATCACCAAA
Organism: Triticum aestivum; assembly: GCF_018294505.1. Lineage (NCBI taxonomy): Eukaryota > Viridiplantae > Streptophyta > Magnoliopsida > Poales > Poaceae > Triticum > Triticum aestivum. The sequence continues at coordinate 221,842,401 of NC_057799.1, forward strand.
CTCGGTGGGACCGAATAATGTAACTCGGACAGACCGATTTAGTTCAAAATGTGAACGTTAGGGTTTTCGGTGGGACCGACATGTCAACTTGGTATGACCGATTTCATTAGGGTTAGGGCATAACGTAATCTCGGTGAGACCGATTACACAAACTCGGTGAGACCGATTTTGATAACAGGCTAACAGAGAGTTGTTCTGGCAAACTCGGTGGGACCGATTCGCTCATCTCGGTTGGAGCGAAACATTACGAAGGGGAAACAGAGAGTTTGCATTGCTAACTCGGTGGGACCGATCACTCATCTTGGTTGGACCGAAACGTTACGAAGGGAAACAGAGAGTTTGCAATCCCATCTCGGTGAGAACGAGATCCCTATCGGTGAAACCAAAGTGACTAGGGTTTGTGGCAGTGGCTATGTCAATTGAACTCGGTGGCGCCGGATAGAAAGTTTCGGTGGGGCCGAGTTTGACTTTTGGTTTGGGACATGTGTGGATGTGAGAAAGTGGTTGAGGGCTTTGGAGCATATCACTAAGAATTTTGAGCAAGAAACCCATTAAGCAACACCTAATCCCCTTTTAATAGTATTGGCTTTTCCTGTGGACTCCATGTGATCTTGGATCACTAAAAGTAAAATGTAGAGTCTTGAGCTTTAGAGCTTGAGCCAATCTTTTGTCCTTAGCATTTTGAGGGGTCCACATTTCTAATCCATGCCATGCCAATCATTGAACTTTCCTGAAATATTCATCTTGAAATAGCATTAGCTCAATGAGCTATATGTTGTTAATAATTACCAAAACCACCCAGGGATAGTTGCACTTTCACTAGGTTACCCCCCCTTTTCCCTTTTCGACCAAAAAAGCGGCTAGATAGCCATTCTATACTACTTTCCCTCCCTCCTTTCCTCATTGAACCACATCCTAGATTCATGCTCCACCCCACCGTACCCTTCTTTCCTCTTTGAACCAAGACACAGATTCGACTACAAAATCGAAAAAGATCCCCATGCAGCTGGAGCAATGACGGTTTCAAAGAAAGTTATACCTTAGGGTCATCGAGATGTGGCTAGGCATGCGGTGGGAGGCCGGATATGCCCACACTATGTACAGCAGCGAGGAAGAAGAGGTTCATCGCCCTCCTGCACAGGTGCTGGGTGAAATGGAATAGCACAGTCGGTAGTGGATTGCCTCCCTTGCCGAAGGCGATAGAGTGAACGATGCACCTCCTCCCCTTCCCGGTGCGACGGGATCCAGACGGCTCCTTCACCAGCTATGAGGGGGGAGAGAGAGATAGAGGCCAACACAGTCTTGTTTAGATATGGTGAAGAGGATGACAGACTGTCAATATAACAAACCCTAGCAAAGGAACACTGAGCCTCGAGCGTGTATATATATATATATATAATTATATATATTAGTGCGGCGAGAGTGTGGAGAGTCCAAACCCTAGCGAACAAGCGCCGAGGCTCCAGATTATATAGTAGTACATATATAGTACGGACTGAGCTCCAGTGCCTTAACTGCACCTGCCTTTGGCTGTATGACAGGTGGGCCAGCCACCTATTGGGCCCACCTGTCATACACCCAAAGGCAGGTGCAGTAAGTCAATGAAGCTGCGTCCATATAGTACTCGTGTATACGACTAATATATAGTTGAGTGGTTTTATTATTCTCTCCATAACAATCATTTTAAATTGTGTAAGTGCGAAACGAAACTCTTTATTTAACGTACCAGTGAAGAAAACTACTACTTACGATGAACTAACGATCCATGCGTCCTGGTCGCACTTCCTGTCCTTCACGTGCGGTACACTACCTTCCGTTAAGTGAACAACCACACATGCGCCAAATTATTGGAAACGTGTGAGAGTGTAAAAATAAAGAATTTTAATTTCAATTATCGGAAAGGTTTGAGAGTATGTACAGTTTGCCCTCTCTCAATAATTATGGTTTGTTGTGTTCAGCCTAAACTTGGTCAAACTTTACAAAGTTTGACTTCAGTCAAATCTAATATGCAAAATAAATAAAAATAGAGGGCTACTATGTTCATTTAGTCCACAACATTTTTTTAATCAAAGTCTGACCACATACTTAGTTAATAGCTGGAGAAATAAAATTATAGGGGAGCTGAAGACAAAGTTGTGAGAAGGTTTAGAAATCAATACAAAACTTATGCTGTGAGTACCAACGTCGATCCTTCTTCGAGGAAACATTTGGTTCATAGCCAATTGTGTGATATAATTGCACAACGTGACAGACGACTGTGTCTCCAACGCAACCAAGGTGAACTGATGAAGGATATCATCTTTGTGGGTAACAAGCAAAGAGCACTGATGGAAGACAGCTTGTTTTTCGTTGAAAATCGATTAGCTTCACCAGCCGATGCAACCATGAGGCGCAACCATGAGCATCGATAGGTCATCGTGGTGATGCATCATCCATTTGGCATCAAGTTTGGGTGAGGCACCAATGAAGTTCGACAAATCCTCACTATGGTCTGTTTCTTCTTGGTAATCAAGCTCGAGGAAGGAAAAACCATGTGGCAGAGGACAGTGAGTCGGAACAACAATGGCCATCCAATTTTGTGCAGTTCCACTAAAATTGAGGAAGACATGCCCGGGTATGGAGATATGCATCGCTGTTTGCAAAAATATAAAAAAAGGATATAGTGTTGTTACTTTGTTTTGGCAGTGGTACAAGATTAACAACAACATCTCAATTGTCAATAAGAATTAATGAAAAGTACACCAACGAACAGAAGCATCATGATTATCTTGATGGGAACTAAACCAGGATACTCGAGAAAAAAAGCATTTCTTTATTCAACCGGTGATAGTATTAGATTAGCAGCAGCAATAGGAGCATATGGACAATGACCGCACAACCACCATGTACTTTTTGTCGAAACAACATGTATACCTCCACCGAGGCATAAACCAGGAAAACTTTTCGAGTGGCATTTCCTCTATAATAGTAAAAATAGGTGATGTTGGACCAGCCGACAAACCGTAGCTACTGTAGATGGGGAGTTGGGGAGTAGTGGCATAGAAGAAAACCCGCATGCAGCAACCTGGGGAGCTGGACCAGTACAAGAAGTTATACCTCAGGTGGGCGAGATGTCGCTTAGGCGAGCGGGCGGGATCTACCCACACGACGACAACGAACAAGGGCACGGAGGACCTTCGTCCGCGCCAGCGCCGGCTTCGAGAGGACGGTGCGTATCGGCTTCCTCCATCGCCACGACAACAACATCAACGCTGCACCTCCTCACCTCCCACAGCGGACGGGATTCGGTCAGATCTATGACTATCGGTGAGGAGAGAGATAGAGTGGACACTGTCATCTTGTTTTGATATGGAGAGGGTGGGAGAGCGAGACGCGAGAAACCCTATCAAACAAGAGGCTATATATACAATGGAGTAAAAAATATCTCCATAGAAGTGGTTTTAAATAGAATACGCGTGTTCCCGGAAAAAAGAAACGAAAACTGGCGGACAATTTTTTTTAACGTACCAAGAAAGAAAACTCGATCAAAAACACGCCCTCGCTTCCAGGTCGCGAGAGTCGTCGGGCACACACACATAGACATAGACATGCATATCCGTGTTTAGGTAAAATTCCATCTCCATCTCCAATCATATTTGTCCAACTGGCACATTATTTACGTTGTTAATTATATATGCCGCAATATTAACGTACAACATCTCTTGTTTGCGGGCGTCCAGACCGCTGCCACGCCCGCTCCTGACCAACCCGAACCCTCTTCATCACCGCGCGCGCTTCTCGCCCAAAACGGTTAGTGCCGCATTCATGCTCGGCCAGAGCGATGCGACCTCTCACTGGCGCTGGCATTGAAGCGGCGCACCGGCCGAGAGAGCATTACCAGCGCCGCTTCCTGGTGCATGCGACTGCTCCACGTTCAAAGGTCGCAATAGCCGGCCACAACATGCATGTAAGAAGTTCTTGGGAGCCCGTGCTACAACAGCTGTCCTCCCCCTCCTCGTCAATCTCTTCCAGTAGTGCTAGTACTCCATGGGGCGATCCATCGACAAGCAGGCGAGAAAGTTATCGTATACTCGGTTTGCGGTGAGTGGCATGCCGAGCGACCGTGCGGGGTGGAGCCCTGGAGGAGGGTGAGACACAAACGTGACATACGTGATTTAAACGTTGGTTTTGCTCGATGGCGCGATCCAACAAAACGTTGGTTTCTCTCCGTTTCCATTTTTTCTCCGGAAAAACGGAAACTTTCCACTCCATTTTCATTCCTACTCCAAGGTTGCCCCGTTACAACATTCCATCAAATACAAAGGAAAACTAACACGCATGCTGATGCATCTCAATGATTCACAGATCGTAGCCAATATTTACTTCACAACTAAAGACAACAGTTGTGAGAGTGTGTACAAAAGAAAAACTACTGATGGGGTCACTACGACTTAAACCCTAAACCCTAAACAGGATTTAATTTCCTGGCTAGGTAGAACCCGTCGATGGAAAGACGGCTGGCACCCTCGGATCATATGATGCTTTTGTGTAGTTCCACTAAAATCGAGCTTAGCATTCCTGATGGCAAACATATTGAAGAAGTGTGATTAGAATAATAATACTAGCACTAGTTCATGAGACATAAACTCATCACAAATAGAAGCCGATAGAAGTAGAGAAAGATCGACATGGAGATAGAGCTACGTGGGGAGCTGCGGCAGTGGAGCAAGCCAGCTCCAAAATGTAGTTGTACCTGGGACGTCGGGCTGTAGCTAGAAGGGCGGTTGGGAGGCGGCATCAGCCCATACCGCGGGGACCCCTGATTGGGACGCACCGATAGTGGGTTTTCTCCCTCGCTGATGTCGACTGCGTCTATGCAGAACATCATCCCCTTCCCGTAGCAGTGGGATCAGGACAGATCTGTCACCAATGGTGTGGCCGCCGCCGTTCTATGCTTGTGAAGAGAGCAACCCAAGAAAGCAGGCTTGTAGCTTAGGCTCCTGCTAGTGTATATATAGTGGTTTTATTTTTCTCTCCATATATAGTGTCACGGGTACAGAAGGTTGAGGCGGTGGAAAAGTGGTTTCGTGGCTCCCCCTGATTTTTAGGGTATAAGAGTATATATAGGCGAAAGAAGTACGTCGGTGGAGCTACGAGGGGCCCACGAGGGTGAGGGGCGCACCTACCCCCCTAGGCACGCCCTCCTGCCTCGTGGCGTTCCAGACATCAACTCCAAGTCTTCTGGTTTGCTTTCGGTCCAAGAAAGATCATCGCGAAGGTTTCATCCCGTTTGGATTCCGCTTGATATTCCTTTTCTGCGAAACACTAAAATAGGAAAAAAAACAGAAACTGGCACTGGGCCTCCAGCTAATAGGTTAGTCCCAAAAATAATATAAAAGAGAATATTAAAGTCCATTAAACATCCAAAACAGATAATATAATAGCATGGAACAATCAAAAATTATAGATACGTTGGAGATGTATCAAGCATCCCCAAGTTTAATTCCTGCTCGTCCTCGAGTAGGTAAATGATAAAAACAGAATTTTTGATGTGGAATGCTACCTAACATAATTATCAATGTAATTTTGTTTATTGTGGCATGAATGTTTAGATCCGAAAGATTCAAGACAAAAGTTTAATATTGACATAACAATAATAATACTTCAAGCATACTAACAAAGTAATCATGTCTTCTCAAAATAACATGGCCAAAGAAAGTTCATCCCTACAAAATCATATAGTTTGGCTATGCTCCATCTTCGTCACAAAAAATGCTCAAATCATGCACAACCCCGATGACAAGCCAAGCAATTGTTTCATACTTTAGTATTCTCAAGCTTTTTCAACTGTACGCAATACATGAGCGCGAGCCATGGACATAGCACTATAGGTGGAATAGAATGGTGGTTGTGGAGAAGACAAAAGGAGGAAGATGGTCTCACATCAACTAGGCGTATCAATGGGCTATGGAGATGCCCATCAATAGATATCAATGTGAGTGAGTAAGGATTGCCATGCAATGGATGCACTAGAGCTATAAATATATGAAAGTTCAACAAAAGAAACTAAGTGGGTGTGCATTCAACTTGCTTGCTCACGAAGACCTAGGGCATTTTGAGGAAGCCCATCGTTGGAATATACAAGCCAATTTCTATAATGAAAAATTCCCACTAGTATATGAAAGTGACAACATAGGAGACTCTCTATCATGAAGATCATGGTGCTACTTTGAAGCACAAGTGTGGAAAAAAAGGATAGTAGCATTGTCCCTTCTCTCTTTTTCTCTCATTTTTTTTCTCTTTTTTTGGGCCTTCTCTTTTCTTGGCCTTTCTCTTTTTTTTTATTTCCTCACATGGGACAATGCTCTAATAATGAAGATCATCACACTTCTATTTACTTACAACTCAAAAAATTACAACTTGATACTAGAACAAAATATGACTCTATATGCGTGCCTCCGACGGTGTACCGGGATGTGCAGTGAATCAAGAGTGACATGTATGAAAACATTAAGAATGGTGGCTTTGCCACAAATACGATGTCAACTACATGATCATGCAAGGCAACATGACAATGATGGAGCGTGTCATAATAAACGGAACGGTGGAAAGTTGCATGGCAATATATCTCGGAATGGCTATGGAAATGCCATAATACGTATGTATGGTGGCTGTTTTGAGGAAGGTAAATGGTGGGTTTATGGTACCGGCGAAAATTGCGCGGTACTAGAAAGGCTAGCAATGGTGGAAGGGTGAGAGTGCGTATAATCCATGGCTCAACATTAGTCATAAAGAACTCACATACTTATTGCAAAAATCTACAAGTCATCAAAAACCAAGCACTACGCGCATGATCCTAGGGGGATAGATTCGTAGGAAAATACCATCGCTCGTCCCCGACCGCCACTCATAAGGAATACAATCAAAGAAACAACTCATGCTTGAAATTCGTTACACAACGGTTACCATACGTGCATGCTACGGGACTTGCAAACCTGAACACAAGATTTCTCAAATTCACAATTAATTCACTAGCATGACTCTAATATCACCATCCTCATGTCTCAAAACAATCATCAAGCATCAAACTTCTCATAGCATTCAATGCACATTTTATGTAAGTTTTTATTATACCCATCTTGGATGCCCATCATATTAGGACTAATTTTATAGCCAAAGAAAATTACCATGCTGTTTTAAAAGACTCTCAAAATAATATAAGTGAAGCATGAGAGATCAATAATTTCTATAAAATAAAGCCACCACCGTGCTCTAAAAAGATATAAGTGAAGCACTAGACCAAAATTATCTAGCTCAAAAGATATAAGTGAAGCACATAGAGTATTCTAATAAATAACGATTCATGCGTGTCTCTCCCAAAAGGTGTGTACAGCAAGGATGATTGTGGTAAACTAAAAAGCAAAGACTCAAATCATACAAGACGCTCCAAGCAAAACACATATCATGTGGTGAATTAAAATATAGCATCAAGTAAAGTTATCGATAGACGAAGACGAAAGAGGGGATGCCTTCCGGGGCATCCCCAAGCTTAGGCTTTTGGTTGTCCTTGAATTTTACCTTGGGGTGCCTTGGGCATCCCCAATCTTAGGCTCTTGCCACTCCTTATTCCAAAATCCATCAAATCTTTACCCAAAAACATGAAAACTTCACAACACAAAACTTAACAGAAAATCTCATTAGCTCCGTTAGCATAAGAAAATAAACCACCACTTTAATGTACTGTAATGAACTCATTATTTATTTATATTGTTGTTAAACCTACTTTATTACAACTTCTCTATGGTTCATACCCCCCGATACTACTCATAGATTCATCAAAATAAGCAAACAACACACGAAAAACAAAATCTGTCAAAACAGAACAGTCTGTAGCAATCTGACTAAATAGAATACTTCTAGAACTCAAAAAATGCTGAAATAAATTGGTGGACGTGAGGAATTTGTCTATTAATCATATGAAAAAATAATCAACCTAAAAGCACTCTCCAGAAAAAATGGCAGCTAATCTCGTGAGCGCAAAAGTTTCTGTTTTTTACAGCAAGATCGCAAAGACTTCACCCAAGTCTTCCCAAAGGTTCTACTTGTCACAAACACTAATTAAAACATAAAAACACATCTAAACAGAGGCTAGATGAATTATTTATTACTAAAAAGGAACAAAAAGTAAAGAACAAAAATAAAATTGGGTTGCCTCCCAACAAGCGCTAACGTTTAACGCCCCTAGCTAGGCATAAAAGCAAGAATAGATCTATGTATTGTCATCTTTGGCATGCAATCCATAAGTGGCTCTCATAATAGATTCATAAGGCAATTTAATTTTCTTCCTAGGAAAGTGTTCCATGTCTTTCCTTAAGGGAAATTGGAATCTAATATTTCCTTCTTTCATGTCAATAATTGCACAAATCGTTCTAAGGAAAGGTCTACCAAGAATAATAGGACATGTAGGATTGCAATCTATATCAAGAACAATGAAATCTACGGGCACATAATTCCTATTTGCAAAAATAAGACATCATTAATCCATCCCATAGGTTTCTTAATGGTGGAATCCGCAAGATGCAAATTTAAAGAACAATCATCAAATTCACGGAAACCTAGCACATCACACAAAGTTTTTGGGATCGTGGAAACACTAGCACCCAAATCACATAAAGCATAGCATTCATAATCTTTAATATTAATTTTAATAGTAGGTTCCCACTCATCATAAATTTTTCTTGGGATAGAAACTTCTAGCTCAAGCTTTTCTTCATGGGATTGCATTAAAGCATTAACGATATGTTTAGTAAAAGCTTTATTTTGATTGTAAGCATGAGGAGAATTTAACACGGATGGCAACAAGGAAATACAATCTATCAAAGAGCAATTATCATAATTAAATTCCTTGAAATCCAAAATAGTGGGTTTATTGCTATGTAAAGTTTTGACCTCTTCAATCCCACTTTTATCAATTTTTTCATCAAGATATAAAAACTCTGAATCATTGGGATGCCTTTTAACTAAAGTTGACTCATCTCTAGTCCCATCCTTATCAAAATTGATATTGGAAAACAAAGATTTAATAGGAGACACATCAATCACTTTTAGATCTTCATCATTATTATCATGAAAACTAGAAGAACACACTTTCACAAAGCAATCATTTTTAGCACGCATCCTAGCAGTTCTATCTTTTCACTCATAAATGGAAATTCTCATGGATTTGAGAGACTCATTGATGTCATGCTTAGGTGGAATAGATCTGAGTTTCAAAGAATCAACATCAAGAGAAATTCTATCCACGTTCCTAGCCAACTCATCAATCTTAGGCAATTTTTCTTCAAGCAAAGCATTAAAATTATTTTGTCAATTACTAAATTCTTTAACACTAGTATCAAAATCAGAGGGAATCTTATTGAAATTTCCATAAGAGTTGTTGTAGGAATTACCATAATTATTAGAGGAATTACTAGGGAATGGCCTAGAATTAAAGTTTCCTCTATACGCGTTGTTACCAAAGTTGTTCCTACCAACAAAATTCACATCCATAGATTCATTATTATTCTCAATCAAAGTGGACAAAGGCATATCATTAAGATCAGAAGAAACTCTTTTATTAGCAAACAATTTCATAAGTTCATCCATCTTTCCACTCAAAACATTAATCTCCTCAATAGCATGAACTTTTTTACTAGTCGATCTTTCGGTCTGCCATTGCGAATAATTAACCATAATATTGTCTAGGAGTTTAGTAGCTTCTCCCAAATTGATTTCCATAAAAGTGCCTCCCGCGGCCGAATCTAAAAGATTTCTAGAAGCAAAATTTAATCCGGCATAAAAAAATTATAATCATCCACAAATTCAAACATGTGTAGGGCAATTACGTATCATTAATTTCATTCTCTCCCAAGCTTGTGCAACATGCTCATGATCAAGTTGCTCAAAATTTCTAAGAGAGGTTATCTTAGCGGGAGGAAAATACTTAGAGATAAAAGCATGTTTGCACTTATTCCATGAATCAATACTATTTTTAGGCAAAGAAGAGAACCAAGTTTTAGCACGATCTCTAAGCGAAAACAGAAATAGCTTCAATTTAACAATATCATTATCCACATCTTTCTTCTTTTGCATATCACACAAATCAACAAAGTTGTTTAGATGGGTTGCGGCATCTTCACTAGGAAGGCCAGAAAATTGATCTTTCATAACAAGATTCAACAAAGCGATATTAATTTCACAAGATTCAACATCAGTAGTAGGAGCAATCGGAGTGCTAATAAAATCATTATTGTTGGTATTGGAAAAGTCACACAATTTAGTATTATCTTGAGCCATCGTGACCAACAACCAATCCAACACACAAGCACACAAGAAGCAAGTGAAAAGAGACGAACGGAAAAGGGCGAAGAAAAGGCAAAGGTTTCCGAAAATCATTTTAGAAGTGGGGTAGAGGAAAACAAGATCCGAATGGCAAAAATTGTAATGCGAGGGAGAAGAGTTTATGATGGGTACTTGGTATGTCTTGACTTGGCGTAGATCTCCCCGGCGATGGTGCCAGAAATCCTTCTTGCTACCTCTTGAGCATGCGTTGGTTTTCCCTTAAAGAGGAAAGGGTGATGCAGCAAAGTAGCGTAAGTATTTCCCTCAGTTTTTGAGAACCAAGGTATCAATCCAGTAGGAGACAACGCACAAGTCACCTAGTACCTGCACAAACATTCAAGAACCGTGCAACCAACAGGATAAAGGGGTTGTCAATCCCTTCACGGCCACTCGCAAAAGTGAGATCTAATAAAGATAGTAAAGTAAATATTTTTGGTATTTTTGTTGTATAGATTGGAAAGTAAAGATTGCAAAATAGTAAACGAGATGCGATGCAAATAAAGGAGATGCAATATAATAAGAAAGAGACCCGGGGGCCATAGGTTTCACTAGTGGCTTCTCTCAAGATAGCATGTATTGTGGTGGGTGAACAAATTACTGCCGAGCAATTGATAGAAGTGCGCATAGTTATGAAGTTATCTAAGGCAATGATCATGAATATAGGCATCACGTCCATGTCAAGTAGACCAAAACGATTCTGCATCTACTACTATTACTCCACACATCGACCGCTATCCAGCATGCATCTAGAGTATTAAGTTCATAAGAACAGAGTAACGCATTAGGCAAGATGACATGATGTAGAGGGATAAACTCAAACAATATGATATAAACCCCATCTTTTTATCCTCGATGTCAACAATACAATACGTGCCTTGCTGCCCCTACTATCACAGGGAAAGGACACCGCAAGATTGAACCCAAAGCTAAGCACTTCTCCCATTGCAAGAAAGATCAATCTAGTAGGCCAAACTAAACCGATAATTCAAAGAGACTTGCAAAGATATCAAATCATGCATATAAGAATTCAGAGAAGAACCAAATAATATTCATAGATAATCAAGTTCATAAATCCACAATTCATCGGATCTTGGCAAGCACACCGCAAAAGAGTATTACATCGAATAGATCTCCAAGTACTTTGTATTGAGAATCAAAGAGAGGGAAGAAGCCATCTAGCTAATGACTATGGACCCAAAGGTCTGTGGTAAACTACTCACGCTTCATCGAAGAGGCTATGGTGTTGATGTAGAAGCCCTCTGTGATTGATTTCCCCTCAGGCGGATGCTGGAAAAGGCCCCAAGATGGGATCTCACGTGTACAGAAGGTTGCGGAGGTGGAAAAGTGGTTTCGGGGCTCCCCTGATGTTTTTAGGGTATAAGAGTATATATAGGCGAAAGAAGTACGTCGGTGGAGCTACGAGGGGCCCATGAGGGTGGGGGCGCGCCTACCCCCTGGGCGCGCCCTCCTGCCTCGTGGCCGCCTCGTGGCATTCCAGACTTCAACTCCAAGTCTTCTGGTTTGCTTTCGGTCCAAGAAAGATCATCGCGAAGGTTTCATTCCGTTTGGATTCCGTTTGATATTCCTTTTCTGCGAAACACTAAAATAGGCAAAAAAACAGAAACTGGCACTGGGCCTCCGGTTAATAGGTTAGTCCCAAAAATAATATAAAAGAGCATATTAAATCCCATTAAACATCCAAAACAGATAATATAATAGCATGGAACAATCAAAAATTATAGATACGTTGGAGACGTATCACATGCCTGAACAACGAATGATTAAACCTTGCATGCAACATTTTTGACAAAGCATTAACTTATGAACATGTGAATGTGAGGGACTACAACCTCGTGCATGCATGCTGTCGGTGTTCTGGGCACGGGGATCCCCAGACTTGCCTGCCTGCGGCCCATGGTGTGGCTCCACTAGCGGCCTGGTATGGCCCATCTTCACCAGCAAACACTCAAGACCCTCGCGAGATGCCAAGCCTCGCGAGGCGGGCGACACAAGACCTCCTCAGGGGCAGCCTCACTAGGCTGGCTCGCGAGTAGCGGAGAGATCAAGGAGAGGGGCACCTCGTGAGGTTCCTGTGACGTGAGCCATGACGACCAAGGCCAGGCGGGCGCCAGCGGGCGCAGAGTACTGGTTTCCTCTTCGGTGATAAAGGAGCAGGCGCAGTCGAGGAGTCCCGAGGCATCAGGCAAAGGTTTCCATATCGGTGAAACGAGACCAAGACCAGCAGGACGGCAGGACACAGGTTATCATGGAGCCCACGACAGCGTCACCACCAGAGCCTTTGGCAGGCGAAGACCACCTTTTGTCAGGATAGCTCGTACTAGCTGTCCCCCTTCAAATTAGCCGTTGTGGGATCCCTTCCCGCCTGATATTTGGGAAGAGGACCCGGGCCTCTATAAATAGGACTAGCCACCACCGCAGGAGGCAACTGATTCAGCCCCAACTGATCCGGGATCAGGTCCATTCGATCCACACACACAAGCTCACTGAGCTCAAGAACACCTTTCCTCAGGAGGTAGTTCTCCCCTTGTACTTATTCATCCCCAGCCTACAAGGCAATCCACCACACTTGAGTAGGGTATTACACCACATCGGTGGCCCGAACCAGTATAAACTCTTGTGTCCCTTGTTCATCGGGTTCGGCGAGCTGAGCTTTGAGATCGTGGTGAGAGTGTGAGCTAGGGGGAGAGATATCTTTGTGCGCACCCCAGAGTTCGAACCTCAAGGGTTTTGCCGGAACCCACAATCCGACATTTGGCGCGCCAGGTAGGGGTGCGCCGAAGTTCGCCTCTCCGCTGACACCGCCTCCCAGTCCTGTCTCCATGGCCGGCGCTGCTCCTCCGACTGGGTCAACGGATGCCCACGACGGCGCCAGGGGGTTCAGAGCTTTTACCCCCGCCTTGTGGGTGGTGCAGTGACCGCCCAAGTTTAAGCCGGAGATGCCGCCGCGCTACGATGGCGCGGCGGATCCGTCGGCCTTCCTGCTAGTGTACGAGGAGGCCGTCCTGGAAGCTGGAGGCGACGACAAGGTCATGGCCAACTGGTTTCCCATGGCCCTCGCTGGCGCACCACGCGCCTGGCTGCTCACCCTCCCAGGATCCTCTGTGGCCTCTTGGAAGGAGCCGCTCGGCCTTTTTGTCGTGCGCTTCGCGGCACCGGTGCCTGTCGCCGTCGTGGCCCTCGTCGGCGGCTTGCAAGCACCACCCTCGGACCGTCACACCAAGCAGTTCTTTCGCCAGATTGGCGCCGCCTCTGTGCAGCAAGGAGCTCCTCCAGGATGGCGGCGCGCAAGGCTGACCTCACCTTTGACTCAGAGGATCACCCCGTCACCACTGCCAGCTCGGCCGTGCTCCCAATGCTTTGCATGCCCACCATCTACAACATAGTCGTCACCAAGACCCTCGTGAACGGCGGGGCCAGCCTTAACATGCTCTCCGTGGAAGCTTTCGGCTTGCTCCACGTGCCGCATGAACGGCTCCGCCCCACTAGGCCCTTCTCCGGAGTCGGCAGCGGCTCCACAAGCCCCCTATGGCAGATCCGCCTTCCTGTGACCTTCGGCACTCACGACTACTACTGCACCGAGCTGGTCGACTTCGACATCGCCTGCATCAGCCTCCCATACAATGCCATCCTTGGGTACCCGGCCCTAGCTCAGTTTATGGTGGCAACCCATCTAGCCTACAACCTTATGAAGATGCCTGGGAGCACCGGCGCCCTAACCGTGGCGGGGGACACCAAGGAGACTTTGACGGTGCTCAAGCTTGCCTTCAAGGCCGCCGCCACGCCCGGCCGACGAGGCCACCCCCGGAGCTAAGGAGGCCGCGCCAGCAAAGAAGAAGCAGTTGTTCACTCAAGATCGGGTTGAAACGAAGCAAGTGCCGGTTGAGGAAGGTGGACCCTCAGGAGCCACCTTCACCATAGGCGCCAACCTTGACCCAGATCAAGAGGAGGCATTAGTGAAGTTCTTGCGCGCGAACAAGGAGGTATTCGCCTGGGAACCCAAGCAGCTGGTAGGGGTCCTGAGGGGGTGGCCGAGCATCACTTAAGTGTGTGGCCCAATGTGTGCCCTGTGAAGCAGAAGGCGCGGCAACAGTCCACGGAGAAGCAGTCCTTCATCGTCCAGGAAACCCTCAAGCTGGAGGCAGCAGCTGTCATTCGCGAGGTCCGATACCCGGAGTGGCTGGCGAACCCCGTCGTCGTGCCAAAGAAGGGCGGGAAGGAGCGCATGTGTGTCGACTTCACCAACCTCAACAAGGCATGTCCCCAAGATCTGTTCCCGCTTCCGCGCATCGACCAGATTGTCGACTCCACCACTGAGTGCGACCTGCTGTGTTTCCTGGACGCGTTCTCGGGCTACCACCAGATCAAGAAGGTGGTGGAGGATGTGGAGAATACGGCTTTCCTGACCCCGTGCGGGGTGTACTGCTACACTTGCATGCCGTTCGGGCTGCGCAATGCGGGAGCGACATTCCAACGGCTGATGCACATCGCTTGGGTCAGCAGCTCGGGAGAAACGCTGAAGCCTACGTCGACGACATCATAGTAAAATCTCGGGAGGCGAGAACTCTGATTCAGGACCTGGAGGAGACCTTCGCAAGCCTACGCCAGGTGGACATGCGGCTTAACCCAGAGAGGTGCATGTTTGGTGTTCCCTTCGGCAAGCTGCTAGGCTTCCTTGTGTCCCACAGGGGTATCGAGGCTAACCCGGAGAAGGTCAAGGTGATAGAAGACATGAGCCCACCACAAACTCTCAAGGAAATGCAGAAGCTTCCGGGCTGCATGACCTCGCTAGGGCGCTTCATCTCCAAACTGGGGGAGTGCGCCCTGCCATTCTTCAAGCTGATGAAGAAGAAGGGCCCGTTCGAGTGGACCCCGGAGGCCGACCTGGCGTTTCAAGACCTCAAGACATACCTGACCAGCCCTCCAGTGATGGTGGCACCTCGTCCCCTCAAGCCCCTGGTGCTTTACCTTGCCGCCACTCCCTACTCCACCAGCGCGGCGCTAGTGGCGGTCCGGGAAGAGCGCCAGGCCAAGAGTCTGCCGCGCCGTGTCACACCTCCAGCCAGGGCGATACAGCACCAAGAGGATACCGCAAAGGCTGCAACAACGCCAACGAATGATCAGGCCCAGCAAGGCGGCGTTCTCGGGCCTGTAGAGGCCCGAATGGATGACCAGGCTCCTGAGGACCCATCACCTCAGGAGATGCCCCAACCTCTGGCAGACGCAGGCTCCATCGACACTCCCGCCCTCGTCCAGCACCCAGTGTACTTCGTCAGCACGGTACTGGGGGATGTGAGGGCACGATATCCCATGCCACAGAAGCTTCTGCTCACGCTCCTGGTGGCCTCACGCAAGCTGCGCTATTACTTCCAAGGCCACCCAATCAAAGTCGTCTTAGCTTACCCACTGGAGAGGGTGCTCTAGAGCCCTAATGCCGCGGGAAGGGTCGCCGAGTGGAACATCAAACTTCAGGCATTTCAGCTCGAGTTCAGCACAACCAGAGTCATCAAGGGTGCCGCCCTAGCCGACTTTGTGGCCGAATGGACCGACGTCCCGGAACCTGAAGATAGCAGGAGCCTATCTCTCTCGCCAGGAAGTGAAGCACCAGATGGTTGGGTCGTGTACTTCGACGGCGCCTTCGCACGCCAAGGCGCGGGGGCTGGAGCCGTGCTCATCTCTCCCACCCAAGACAAGCTCTACTACGCTGTGCAGCTCTGCTTCCAGCAGGGCGAGAAGGTCTCCAAAAACATTGCAGAGTACGAGGGGTTGATTGCTGGCCTCAAGGCCGCCATGGCCTTGGGGGTAAAACGTCTCACCATCAAGGGCGATTTAGAGCTCCTCGTCAACTTCTCCAACAAGGTGTACGAGCCGAAGGACCAGCACATGGAGGCGTATCTCGCGGAGGTGCGCGAGATGGAGAAGCAGTTCTTTGGACTGGAGCTACAACATGTGCCTCGCGGTACGAACAAGGAAGCCAACGACATCGCCAGAAGGGCATCGAAGCACCTGCCCCAGGAGCCCGGCGTCTTCGAAGAGCGGCTTTTCAATCCATCAGTAGCACCCCCATCTACGGGGCTGGCGTCACCTCGGGAGGAGCTCCCCCAACCACCAGCCTCGGGAGCCCCCGCTTGTTGCCCGACCACAGGAGCACGCCTGCTCCTGGCGCTCGAGCCTCGGGAGGGGTGCTGGACAGAGGAGTTCAAGGCGTACCTGACATGAGGGACGCTGCTGGAGAAAGAGGAGGACGCGGAGCGCGTGGCCCGGCAGGCTACGCCATACTGCATCCAGGATGGTGAGCTATACAGAAAATGACCAAATGATGTTTCCTTGCGATGTATCTCCAGGGAGTAGGGGAACGAGTTGCTAGCTGACATACACGGCGGAGACTGCGGGCACCACTCGTCGTCACATATCCTGGTCGGCAAGGCATTCCACAGCAGGTTCTACTGGCCCACGACACTCAACGACGCGACCGAGCTGGTGAGGTCCTACGAGGCCTGCCAATTCCATGCCAAGCAGATTCACCAGCCAGCCCAGGGCCTCCAGACTATCCCACTCTCGTGGACATTCGCGGTCTGGGGGCTGGACATCCTGGGTCTGTTCCCGCGAGCGCCTGGGGGCTACCGCTACCTCTACGTCGCCATCGACAAGTTCACCAAATGGGCCGAGGTGGAAGCTGTCCGCACCATCCCAGCAGGGTCGGCAGTTAAGTTCATCAAGGGCCTCGTGAGCCGGTTCGGGGTCCCTAACCGCATCATCACCGACAACGGCTTGCAGTTCACTAGCAATCTCTTCAAGACATATTGTGCTAACCTTGGAATGCAGATCTGCTATGCTTCGGTGGCACACCCCAGGAGCAATGGCCAACCCAAACGCGCCAACGCGGAGGTCCTGAGGGGCCTCAAGATCAGGACCTTCAAGAAGAAGCTCGAGGCCCGCGGCAGGGGCTGGCACGACGAGCTCCAGTCCGTGTTGTGGTCCATCCGCACCACCGCCACCAAGCCACCAGGCGAGACCCTGTTCTTCCTCGTCTATAGAGCAGAAGCGGTTCTCCCTCACGAGGTCAGGCATCGCCCCGCGCGGGTCCTGGTGTTTGACAAGATGCAGTAGGACGCCATGCGGGGGATGGACCTTGTGCTGGGGGAGGAACACTGCCGTGAAGCCTCGCTCCGAGCGGTAAGATACCAGCAGGCAGTGTGACGGTACCACTGTCGCAGCGTCCGCTCTAGGACACTCGAGGTGGGTGATCTCATCCTGAGGCTGGTGCTCTCTAGGAAAGGGCTGCACAAGCTCTCGCCCATGTGGGAGGGCCCATTTAGGATCGCCCGCATCTCCAGGCCTGGCGCCACGTGCCTGGAGACGCAGGACAGGATCCCTATCCAAAATGTCTGGAACATCCAGCACCTCCTGAAGTTCTACCCATGAAGCAAGGCCCAGTGCCTGTGAAGGTCTCTGCTCATTACACTCTCACGTAATAATGAGTAGGGCTGTACACGCCCCGGAGTCTCTGGAGTGCCGCCCTCGGGCCTCGGGGGCTCCCTCCCACATCCTAGTGGCAGCACTTAGCTCCGCGCTGGTAAGAAGACTAGACTAGGTGTCCGACGCGGCTGTTAATTGCTTTCCGTAGTTGGCTTGCCTCTCTTTAAAGGAAATTTTGAATTCTGGTGTTTCTCGCTGGCTTGGTTCGATCCCCTTTTCTCTCTGTCTCTTCCCTCGGCTCTCTATTTTGCCCGACACTCTCCCTCGCACGCCTCGCGAGGGGGCTGGACAGGTGCGCGCGTAAGTGCTTTCCTTGGTCTTCACGAGGCACCCTCGTTCGAGCTCGTGACCGGTGCACCCCCTTTTTAAGTTCGTGCCCCACGGGTACCGCGACGTGGTGTGCCAGGCCATGACCGGCCACGCGGGGGGTCCTGAGCACTGATACCAAGTCCGTAAAATAAGGGTTTCTTAATAAATTTTTGCAGTATCTCGATGCCTCCCAAGTCCGTAGTAGGGAGGTCTCGTCAGGTGCTGGGTGTTGCGCGCCTCACGAGGTGGAAACTGCTCCAGACGCATCAAGCTATGTTATCATTACATGCCTACGTAAAGCACTGATACCACAACACAACTCAGAAGCGATAAACACCGCATAAGGCAGAAAAAGTGTTACGGTTCATCATACGCCCCTGCGGGTCCCCATACTTGTTTCTTGAGATGCAGGAAGAAAAGAAAGAAAAAACAGGCAAAAGCGGCCCCTACACCCGCGACTACTCCCGAGAATCAGCTCCCAACGCTTCCCCAAACTCAGCCGGAGCCCTCCTCGTGCTTCACTGGGGCACGACGACGGGACGACCCGCAACCGCCCTCGAAGCGAGCCCGGCGACAGGACGGCTGGTCATAGTCGCTGCTGGAGCTTTGGCCGGAGGAAGAACCACCGCTGATGGACGAGCCGCGGCCATCACCGAGGGCGAGCCCGCCCTCGTCCTCGTTGCGGCCGTCGCCAAGGCCGAGCACTTTGTT
Source organism: Triticum aestivum (assembly GCF_018294505.1). Classification (NCBI taxonomy): domain Eukaryota; kingdom Viridiplantae; phylum Streptophyta; class Magnoliopsida; order Poales; family Poaceae; genus Triticum; species Triticum aestivum. The sequence continues at coordinate 221,861,277 of NC_057799.1, forward strand.
GCCGTCACTGTCTTCAGGGCAGCACCCGGTGCGGCGGCCGTCTTCCCCGAACACCCTCACGAGCAGGGTCACGGCGCCGTCGTAGTTGAAGTGGAGGGTGCACCGCCTGCTCAGGCTGCGAGCGCGGGCAAACATCTGCCAGCCGTGGGCCACGGCTACGTTGCCCGCGACGGAGTTCTCCACCGCGACCCACGAGGCCTTGCTGCAGCAGCCGTCCGCCTGCAGCCAGAGGCCGTCGGGACCCGTGGTCGCCAGCTCACCGGCGAAGGAGCGCGAAAGCTGGAGCCAGGTGCTGATCGGGTTCTCCGACCACACAACAAACTCCAGCAGCACCTCCACTGAGTGGAAGCGTTGCCGGGGAGGCCTAGCAACCACGTTGCGCCTCCCCTCGTCGACGGGACCGCCATGCCCCAAGCGGCTTCCACCAGGAGGAGAAACGCCGCCTCGGGTGCCCGGAGCGGCACCGGACCCCGAAGAGACTCGTCCTCGCCCATGAGGAACCACAGCAGGGGTCGCGGCGTGCTTACAAGGGCGACCGTGCCCCCTCTTGGGCGGAGGAGAGCCGGGCCCCTCTTGTCGAGCCTTCCCTTTCTCCGTGACCGAGAACCTCTTCGTTGGTGCCATGGGTGTCGTTGCTAGGAGTGAAACAATGAGCAAGGAAGAAGAAGCAAGCGGAACGGAGGAAGAGATGGGCGACGGGGGCTCCGTCCCCCTCCCCTTTTATAGCAGGAGGAGGCCAACCGTCGACCCCCATGATCGCAGGTAATGATGGCTTTTTTGCATGCACCAGGGACTCGTCAAGTCGGGCAGTTGCCGAGGCAGCGTGGGGAAGCGGAGACGCCCACGTCCCGCCAGTCGCCACGCGTCAACCAAGGCCGCAGGCGGTTGGGGCCCGCGGCGCTCCGCACTTGCCCCTTGGCTTCGCCTCGAAGCCAAGTCCGAGCGCGCCTTGGCCCCCGGGGCTACTGTCGGCGTTTTGGGAATGGGGGTCCCCAGACTTGCTGGATGCGGCCCATGGCGTGGCTCCACAAGCGGCCTGGTACGGCCCACTTTCACCAGCAAACACTCAAGACCCTCGCGAGGGGCCAAGCCTCGCGAGGCGGGCGACACAAGACCTCCTCAGGGGCAGCCTCACTAGGCTGGCTCGCGAGGAGCGGAGAGATCAAGGCGAGGGGCACCTCGTGAGGTTCTCGTGATGTGAGCCATGACGACCAAGGCCAGGCGGGCGCCAGCGGGCACAGAGTACTGGTTTCCTCTTCGGTGCTAAAGGAGCAGGCGCAGGCGAGGAGTCTCGAGGCATCAGGCAAAGGTTTCCATATCGGTGCAACGAGACCAAGACCAGCAGGACGGAGGTCATCACGGAGCCCACGACGGCGTCACCACCAGAGCCTTTGGCAGGCGAAGACGACCTTTTGTCAGGATAGCTTTTACTAGATGTCCCCCTTCAAATTGGTTGTTGTAGGCTCCCTTTCCGCCTGATATTTGGGAAGAGGACCCAGGCCTCTATAAATACGACTAGCCACCACCGTAGGAGGCAACTGATTCGGCCCCAACTGATCCGGGATCAGATCCATTCCATCCACACACACACAAGCTCACCGAGCTCAAGAACAATGTCGGCGTTCTAGGAACGGGGGTCCCCAGACTTGCGTGCCTGCGGCCCATAGCGTGGCTCTGCGAGCGGGCCCGTACGACCCATCTTCACCAGCAAGCACTCAAGACCCTCGCGAGTGGCCAAGCCTCGCGAGGCGGACGACACAAGACCTCCTAGGGAGCGGCCTCATTAGGATGGCTCGCGAGGGGCGGAGAGATCAAGGCAAGGCAAACCTCGCGAGGTTCCAATGACGCAAGCCATGACGATCGAGACCAGGCGGGCGCTAGCGCGCACAGTATCCTCGCTTCCTCTTTGGTGCTAAGGAGGCAAGCACAGGCGAGGAGTACCGAGGTGTCAAGCAAAGGTTTCCATATCGGTGCAACGAGACCAAGACCAGCAGGACGGCAAACAAAGGCCACCGTGGAGCCCAAGACGGCGTCACCACCAGAGCCTTTGGCAGGCGAAGACTACTTTTGTCAGGATAAGCTGTACTAACTATCCCCCTTCAAACTTGGCCGTTGTGGCATCCCTTCCCGCTCAATATTTGGGAAGAGGACCAGGGCCTCTATAAATAGGGCTAGCCACCATAGTAGGAGGGGACGGGTCTCGAACTCATTCAGTTCATCCTCACACCCACCAAGCACAAGAACACCTCACCTCAGGAGGTTGTTCTTCCCCTTGTACTGTTCATCCTCTGCCCGAGAGGCAATTCACCACACCACACTTGAGTAGGGTATTACACCACAATGGTGGCCCGAACCAGTATAAATCTTGTGTCCTCGTGTTCTTTGGGTTCAGCGAGCTAGTTCGTGAGATCGTGGAGTGTGAGAGCGTGGGAGAGGAGAGATCTTCGTGCGCACCCCAGTGTTCGAACCTCAAGCGTTTTGCCGGAACCCGAAATCCGACATTTGGCGCGGCAGGTAGGGGTGCACCGAAGCTCTCCTTCCGTTGATCCGCGTTCCGTCATCTCCATGGCAGACGCTCGCCGAGCTCGCGCTGAGCGTCGGGCCGCCCTCGCCGCCCGCGTTGCTCAGATGGCTCCTGTCGGCGGGCCACCCCGTCGCTCCCCGTCGCCTGCCGCCAACGCCGCCACCGGCCCGGCGGGGAACGAGCAGCTAGCATCCTCGCTGCACCCCTCGGTACGGCGGGACGGCCGCACCGCCACTCCATCGCTGACCCTGGCCGGGTTGTTGTCCCACGCTCGTCGCGCTCCCACGGACGCGCATGCCGCGCTGCTCATGGCACGCGAGCTCCCGCGCTACCGCCCCGTCGACGACCTCTACGAGGACTGGTTGGACTGCATCGCCGAGCTCGTCAGCGCCGCAGGGGGCTCCCCTGCATCGTCCCTCTCGCCGCCTCGCCCTCCGCCAGCTACAGGTGACGTGGCTCATGGAGCGCCTCCACTACCTGTGCACCAAGACGGCGCCCTGGCGCCAAGGCACGCAGCCCCGCGGCGTGACCCGCCACGCCAAGAACCCGCGCGCGAAGAAAGAAGCTATCAAGATGTTCCTCGACCGCAAGAGAACGCTCCACCGCTCCCCGCACCGCCACGTCAGGATCGCTTGTCGTGGCAGGGCCTTGCACCACTTGCCATGGCGGCACGCAGGCACGAAGATCAAGCTCCACCTCCACGCCGGGCCCGGTGACCATGGCAGGCTGCTGCGCCTTCACCCCTGAGCTGCGTAGCGTCGCCTGGCTTGGCAAGTTCAAGCCGGATCTGCCTCCTCGCTACGACGGCACCCCTGACCCCGCAGAGTTCTTGTAGCTCTACGAGCTGAGCATCGAGGCGGCTAATGGCGACGAGAAAGTCATGGCGAACTAGTTCCCCATGGCGCTAAAGGACGGCGCTCGTTCGTAGCTCCTAAACCTGCCTCCGGGCTCGATCTCCTCCTGGGATGAGATGCGCGACCGCTTCATCGCCAACTTCCAGGGCACTCGCGACCGCCCCCCGGCCGCGGGTGACCTGCGCCGCGTCAAGCAGCAGCCAGGAGAGACCCTCCAGAAGTACATCCAGCGCTTCAACAACGTTCGCCTCAAGATCCCCAAGGTGACAGACGAGGCCATCATCTCAGCATTTTCTGATGGCATCCGCGACATCAAGATGAATGAGGAACTCGCCATCCATGAGGAGCTGCGCACGTCTCTGGAGCTGTTCAACCTGGCGACCAAGTGCGCAAGAGCTGAGGAGGGACGCATTTCCCTCCTCGAGCTCCCGGCTGCTAACCCGGAGGAGAAGAAAGCCAAGGTCAAGGACATGAAGCGGAAGGGAATCGCCGTGCTCATGGCGGAGTGGGACACAAAGCGCGACAGGGACCAGCCTGAGTCATCCAAGAGCAGTCGACCGTTCTGCGCCTTCCACAATGTGCACAACCACAACACCAACGACTGCCAAGAGCTTAGGGCCATTTGCGACGTACGCTTCGGTCGACGCCCCGAGCGCAACGACCGAGGCTATGGCCGAGGAGGAGGACATGGCGGAGGATGCTGGGACGAATGTGGCCCGCGCCAGGAGTGGCGTGACCGGCCTAGCGAGGACCGTCGGCAGGACCAGCCTCGCGAGGGCGCCTGGAGGGATCAGCCTCGCGAGGACTGCCCTCAAGGCAACGCCGGTCTTCCTCCTCTGCCGCCACCACCGAGAAGGAACAACGACCACCATCAAGATGAGGGGGTTGGGGGCTTCCAAGAGCCACGTGCGATCGCCCGCATCCTGGGTGGAGCTCAAGCCCCAGCCTCTCAACGCATCTTCAAGCAGTTTGCTCGCGAGGTGAACGCAGTCCTCCCCAGGCTCAAGGCCACGCGCCCTCTCAGGTGGTCCAAGTGCGCCATCACCTTCAGTTCGGTAGATCAGCTCAAGTGCGCGGCAACCGCTGGCGCTCTCCCGATGCTTTGTTCACCCGTCATCAGCAATGTACAAGTCACCAAGACCCTCATCGACGGTGGCGCAGGGCTCAACGTCCCGTCCATCAAGACGTTCGACAGCCTTCAAGTGCCATACGATCAGCTTCAGCCTACCAAGCCCTTCTCAGGAATGACTGACGGCTCCACCACACCGTTACGGCAGGTCCGCCTTCCCGTCACCTTCGGAGAACGCAACAACTACCGCACCAAGCTCATCGACTTCGACGTCGCTCACATCCGTCTGCCATACAATGCCATCCTCGGGTGCCCGGCCCTGGCCAAGTTCATGGCAGTGACGCACCACGACTACAACGTCCTCAAGATGCCATGAAGCGGCGGGATCATCACAGTCCCCTGTGAGGAAAGAGATGCGGTGTGCTCCCTCGAGCGCGCCTTCCAAGCTGCGTCAATCGAAGACCTAGACAAAAATGCAGCTCTGTACCCTCCTGAGGTCGTCCCCAAGAAGAAGAAGAAGCAGCTACTCCGTCCCGGACCTCGGGAGAGCGGCACCACGAGTGGTACCTCGTCAGGATCAGCGCCCGCGCCTGGGGCGCCTCCCTCCCTCACATAGGAAGGCGCACCCGGCGCCCTCCTCTGGCAGGGCTCGGGGGCTCTCTTCTGGAGGGCCTTAGACCTTGCCAACTTCACGAGGGAGGCGCTCGGGCACCACATGGAGGCGTGCTTTGCAGCACGTTTCCCTCCGGAGGACACCGGACGAGGAGCGCCCAACGCTCATGAGTTCATTACCAAGACCACTCAGGAACTGCAGGACGCAAGGGCCATGCGCGGCGATCGCTGCTCACCGGGCGCAGCTCCCCATACAGGCGAGGATGCCGGGCTGCGCATCTGCATTGACGTCCCAGGGCTCAGCTGGGCCGCATCTCAGGAGCTCTTCTAGCCTTCGCGCATGGGACGCTGCGAGGGCCCACCTCAGAGCTATGTTCGCATGACCTTTGGCCTGCCGAGCATGGCGTACGCCTTCCAGCGCGGCCTGCGGAGCATCTTGGCGGCTCAGGAGGCCAGCCACCACGCAGTCCTGGCGGAGATGGAGACGGTCCTCAAGGAACCACCTGGACCCCCAGGGCCTCCCGAGGCTCAGGATCCCAGTGGCTCATGAGGAGCAACTCCTACACCACGCATCTTCAACTGCCCCAACACCCCTTCCACGATGGAACCAGGTGACATCTTTCAAGTTCTTTTAGCTGGGAGCGCCCCTCGGGCTGCATCATTCCCAGGCCGCGTGGGTGCTTCCCTGTGGCATGTATCCCTTTATATCTTCAGCTTACCTTGCTGGGGGCGCCCCACGGGCTGCATCATCCCCAAGTCGCTCGAGTCCTACCCAGTGGCATGAATCGTTCATGCATTTATTTGAGCCAGTTTGCTTCTCATGCTTGATCTATCTGCAATTACCGCCTGCTTGACTGTCACCAACCACGGCAGCCGCTCACACTGGCACGGCGCTTGTGCATGGGTCCGTCCCTACAACGTCGACAAATCTGAGCAGTCGAGTTCTGGCCCGCGGCATGCCCCGCGCACGTCACCTCACCAGGCCCTTAGTGCCTTCACTCTCTCACGGAGCGACCAGTGGCCGGCCGGCAGTTATAATGCCAATCTGTGCCCCTCCTCGCGTTGACTTGCAGGAACCTCCCGAGGATAACAGCGGGCGGTACCACGGGCTCCCTCTCCTCCCATGTGATTCGCTTGCGCATTAAAATGGGGGCTTCTGAGCATCGCGACTCAGGAGCTCTTACTGGCTCTCCCTCCCTCACCCCCTGGCCTTGACCACGGCATCACGACCTGGCATACCAGCGGCGGCTGAGCTCGCTCGAGGGCCGGGACCTGAGGACGTAGAGCATGAAGGAGAGTGTGGGGAGGAGGAGGAGACTCGTACGGGCCTGACCTGGCTATGCTACGACCGCCTGCGCACGAGTCTGGCGCCTCGCGAAGGACCGACCCTAGACTGCCAAGATAAGTTTCATGCTCGGGTCAACCAATCACTACGGCATAGAGTTCTCATTGGTGTTGCCCCGCTACGGCAACATAATCTCCCTTTCCTACCTCTCAGCGGTCACTTGCGCGCTAAAGGGGACCTCCCATCGCGTCTCAGGGGCTCCTACTGGACCTCAGGCCGCTCACCTCCTGGCCTTGACCACGGCATCGCGACTAGGCATACCAGCAACGACTGAAGCCTGCCTGGGGACCGGGACCAGTCAGCGTAGAGCACCAAGCCGTCGCGAGGTTGGAAAGGGGAAACCGAGCCGGAACGGGACACGCACACGCACAATTTCATAATAAGGATAATATCAACAAAGGACATTGCGGACCCTTTACACGCCCCCGCGGGGTATTTCTTGGTTCCTCGCAAGGAACAAAAGGAAAGAACTTCTAGGAGCCCTATCTATACGCGCCCTAGTGGCCGATGCCATCATCAACAGTGGGCCACAGGAGGCTGGCGCCACCCTCATCCAGATCAGCAGCGGCGACAGCCGGACGCTGCAGCCTTGCTCCGGGCGCGGCGAGAGCTTGGGGGCACGTAGCTGTCGTCGCTCGTCTCCGGAGTCTCGTTGAGCTCGGGAGAATCGCTGGACTCCCAAGCGTCGCTGCTGCCTCCAGAGGAGCCGCGGGCGACGCGGACAACAGGCCCTACCCCTGCTGCGACGCCGTCCTGACGGCCCCTTCCGGAGCAGCACTCCAGGCGGCGGCCTTCCGCATCGAAGACCTTGAAGGACAGCGTGGAGGCGCCGTCGTACTCGAAGTGGATCGCGGGGGCGCCTTCCACACGGCACACTCGAGCGACCTCACCCCAGCCTTGGGTCTTGAAGATCTCGCCCGAGGGGACGGCTTCAGCTTCCGCTCCAGTCGCCGGCGCGTCGCAGTCGGCGTGCTGCAGCCAAAGCTCGAGGGGCCCCCTCGGCGGCATCTCGGCAGAAAAGAAGGAAGGGAAGCGGATCCAAGTGCGCGGAGGCATCGCCGCCCACAGCACGAGTTCGCGCGAAGAGTTCGCGGCGTGGACTCCGGGGGCGGCGACGCGTGCCACCGCGGTGTGGCGACCATGGCCGCGGCGCGCGCGGCGCCGCTCGCCGCCTCTTCCTCCTGAGCCTTCACCTTGGGTGTACAGGGGTAATGGATACCCAGGAGGAGGTCGCTCGCACTAAGGCCTTGTCACCTCCTGCATCACCACCATGTCATGACACTGGACCGGCCTCTTCTTCGGCGGAAGCGGCCCTGGCTCATCGCGGGGAGTCTTTCCTTTCTCCGCATCGGAAAACCTTCGGATGGGCTCCATTGGTGTCACTACTGGCAATGGAGGAGAGGGGGAGAAGCGAGCGGAATGGGAAGAGATGGGAAACTGGGGCTCCGCCCCCCTCCCCATTTATAGCAGTAGAAGGCCAACCAACACCCCCCACGACCACAGGTAATGATGGTTTTTCCTTGCATGCAGCAGGGACTCGTCAAGTCGGGCAGTTGCGGAGGCAGCGTGGGGAAGCAGAGACGCCCACGTCCAATCAACCGCCACATGTCGACCAAGGCCACAGGCTATTGGGGCCCGCGGCGCTCTGCACTTGCCCTTTGGCTTCGCCTCGAAGCCAAGTCCGAGCACGCCTTGGGCCCGGGGGCTACTGTCGGCGTCCTGGGAACGGCGGTCCCCAGATTTGCCTGCCTGCGGCCCACGGCGTGGCTCTGCAAGCGCGCTCGTACGGCCCATCTTCACTAGCAAGTACTCAAGACCCTCGCGAGGGGCCAAGCCTCGCGTGGTGGAAGACACAAGACCTCCTCGGGAGCGGCCTCACTAGACTGGCTCGCGAGGGGCGGAGAGATCAAGGCAAGGCAAACCTCGAGAGGTTCCAATGACGCAAGCCATGACGATCGAGACCAGGCGGGCGCCAGCGCGCATAGTGTCCTCGCTTCCTCTTTGGTGGTAAGGAGGAAAGCGTAGGCGAGGAGTACCGAGGCATCAAGCAAAGGTTTCCATATCGGTGCAACGAAACCAAGACCAGCAGGACGGCAAACGGAGGTCACGGTGGAGCCCAAGACGGCGTCACCACCAGAGCCTTTGGCAGGCGAAGACTACTTTTCTCAGGATAAGCTGTACTAACTGCCCCCCTTCAAACTTGGCCTTTGTGGCATCCCTTCCCGCTCAATATTTGGGAAGAGGACCAGGGCCTCTATTAATAGGGCTAGCCACCATAGTAGGAGGGGACGGGTCTCGAACTCATTCAGTTCATCCTAACACCCACCAAGCACAAGAACACCTCACCTCAGGAGGTTGTTCTTCCCCTTGTACTGTTCATCCTATAGCCGAGAGGCAATCCACCACACCACACTGGAGTAGAGTATTACACCACAACGGTGGCCCGAACCAGTATAAATCTTGTGTCCTCGTGTTCTTTGGGTTCGGCGAGCTAGTCTGTGAGATCGTGGAGTGTGAGAGCGTGGGAGAGGAGAGATCTTCGTGCGCACCCCAATGTTCGAACCTCAAGGGTTTTGCCGGAACCCGAAATCCGACAAACACCTCTCCTCAGGAGGTAGTTCTTCCCTTGTACTTGTTCATCCCCAGCCTACAAGGCAATCCACCACACCACACTGGAGTAGGGTATTACACCACATCGGTGGCCCGAACCAGTATAAACTCTTGTGTCCCTTGTTCATCGGGTTCGGCGAGATGATCTTTGAGATCGTGTTGAGAGCGTGAGCTAGGGGGAGAGAGATCTTCATGCGCACCCCAGAGTTCGAACCTCAAGGGTTTTGCCGGAACCCGCAATCCGACACATGCAACAGTCACACGTACACATGGACGCAAAAACGCGCATGACGCCCTAATGCATGCATGTCCGAGCACACGAGGAACACACACGGTCACGCTCAAGTGCTCAACCTACATGTGCATGCACACACATACTCAGCCAGAGTGAGCTAGTGGCTGTATAAACACCGAAAAATGTATATATTGAGCACAATGAGCGTATTATGAAGTCCACTAACCATATTTTTACAAATATACAGTGACAGACAGTGTATTTATCTCGTTTGAAATTAAGCCATATTAAACGGAAAGGAAGCAGTATGGACTAGCATGACTTTGTTGTGTCCCATCAACTTGCCGAATGAGGAGAAGCTTGCAGGACGGGAGAAGCTTGCACACGGTGGCTCGCAGGACAAGGAGAAACTTTTGACTAATGCAAGCTCACCCTCGCTCAGGCGGTGGACGTGCAACAGTTAATTCAGTGTCAGATTGCTAGAAGCATACACTGTACTAGTACCATTATTGTTCGACTTCCCGAAGAGGCGAACAGGCAAGCGCAAAGTTTACTAGTACTAGTAATACTACTATAGAGGTAGTATATACTACTACTAGGTGCTAAATGGAGGAGCGTCTGCACTCTTATTTTATTTTAAAATGTGACAAAGCAATCTTCAACACATTTGGTTCTCTTTGAGGGTTCTCGCATGTGATAATGGAAGTTGATTGCATGGAACACTCGCCACAATTCTCGCTTAATTCTGGCTCATATCCTGCTACAAATAGGAGTGCTCGGTAATATTTCCTCTTTTTTTGTTATTCAACATGTAAACAGGTCAGCAAACCTTGCGACGCATCTTTGTGCGAACTGTGCTTGCTTCACTTTAAATGTGACCGAGAGCTGGCTTGATGAAAAACTCGCTTGCTTCTTCTTTTTTTGCGGGGTACCTTGCTTCCTAGTGACATGTCTCTTGGCTGATCGTCCTAAGAATGCTTATATATGAATAAAGCTCTCTCATTTACCTGCAAAAAAGATTAAGCCATATTAACCAGAAATGGGGGAGTATGGACTAGCACTACTTTTTGGTGTGTCCCGTCAACTCGCAGAACGAGGAGAAGCTTGCAGGACAAGGTGAAGCTCGCTTACGCCCACTCCGTCTACCTCAAGCCTGGTGGCTTGCAGGACAAGGAGAAGCTTTTGACTAATGCAACCTACCCTCGCCCAGGCGGTGGACATGCAGCCGTTCATTCGGTGTCAGATTGCCAGAGGCATACACTGCAGTACCATCATTGTTCGACTTCACGAAGAGGCGAAGAGCCAAGCGTAAGGTTTAGTACTACGAGTAGTACTACTACTAGAACCGCATGGTGGAACGTCTGTACTCTTATTTTATTTTAATCTCTGATAAAGTACACATTTATTCGGGAGAAGTGCGGAAAACGATAGTACAATAGTAGTATTAAAAAAATCGAACATGTAATGATGATATCGATCAACCATGCTCGAATACATCTTGGCCTCCGTGCAAGCCCGTCTGTGTGTTCTCGCTCCTCGTCTCTCTCAACGAACAGCGGGTTGGCCATTTTGCCGTGAATTGAGATCGGTTTGCGCACACTCTGGTCCCACATGTCAGTGATATGCCAAGAGTAAGTGCGTTGACCGACTGGTCATACGCGTACTTGGTTTTGCACCTTCATACTACTCCTCCCTCCATCATAGTTTACAGGGCACGCTTCATTCTCATGCATTTCTCTCCATGCATTTCCACCACCAGAAAGACTTTAGACGCGTGTGGTTTAATGCTCAATTAATTAGGGCATGGTCATCGCAATCAAGTCCACAATTTTCTCTCGATGTACTAGGTGTGTACGCGGAGTGGAGTAAGTGCATGCATGTGTGTACCCGGGGTGGAAGCACTGCATGCATGTGTGTACGCATTATTTCCTCTAGTAATAGACGCCGTGTTATAACTACCAATGCTATTTTTCAGGCCGGTCGCTAGTCGCCTTAGTCCCGGAGATTGTTTTTTTTAAGCGCGCTCTATAAACGGTGACTGAGGGAGTAGTATGAGCGGATTCAAAGAAGAGCATATTGATGGTTGCTTCTTCCGAGCAACTTACAGTGGGAAAGGTGGGGCTTATGATTTGACTGCTCATTACTCACTATTAGTGCGGCGCAACGACCGGGCTGAGTCTCCCTTTCGGTTGTGCACTACTCCCTCCGTTCTTAAATATACTACGGAGTATTTCTCTTTCTAGAGATTTCAACAAGTGACTACATATGAAGCAAAATGAGTGAATCTACACTCTAAAATATGTCCATTTTAAATTTGTAAAAAGATAAATATTTAGGAACAGAGGGAGTATAATTTTGTGCATGGCACAAGGACCTGGATACTGAAGAGGCTTTTGGCAATGCTATCAAGCTTCCAACATTTGTTTACATAATTGACATACTATACAAATAATAATTTTCCAGTGACATGAAACTGTACAATGCTCTAAGCTTTCAGCTTTTGTTTCGTTTGTCTTGCCGTCCATGCTCTTTCGGAAAAATAAAAAACTAACTTCCTTGCTAACGCATCTCAATGATTAGCATATCAGAGCTAATATTTACATCACAACTGAAGACAAAGTTGTGAGAAGGTGTTAAATTAAAATTGACCCATGCTTTCATTGGCAGCAATTTGCCCCCAGCTCTGTCTAAATCAACAAGGCATGTTGGGAAAAAATTAGCTGTCATGAGCATGCAACAGTCTGATCATTTTGTGCAGTTCCACTAAAATAGAGCTGAGCGTCCCTGTTCCAAAGATATTAAGTGTGATTACAATAATAGAGGACTCTTGATGAAACAATAAACACACAAATAGAAGCCGGTCACCTTTGCAGTCTCTCTTAAGACTAACTAGTTGGAGAAGATTAAGCAAATAGTTGGAGAAGATTAGGCTCGGAGTTGGATGAGGAGGATAGAGAAAAACCAATCTCCTTTGTGCAGTCGCACTGAAATGTAGAGACGTTGCCCGTGTGACATTTTAGTACAACTGCACAAAACACTCTTAAGAAAAAAAGTGATTTGTGCAGTTCACCAAAAGATCGCAATAGCAACGAGGTGAAATGGATAGCCTTGTTTGCAAAGAAGAGGTAGAAAGGATACAATTACTAGCCAATAACAGTTGATGACACATGCGACGAAAAGAAGAAGTATAGTACTTGTACTGGCCAATAACAGTTGATGACACATACCGCGAAAAAAAGAAGCATATTACTTGTCCTAAGGGAAGATAACAACATGGTTGTGTTTGTCTAAAATAGAGTGAGGACGAGATTGCAATATGGAAAGTACGCCAGACGAGCTACGTTTTGGGCAAAGAACTATGGAAGATCCACATGCAAGATTTCCCACATGCAGCGACGTCGGAAGATGGGCAGTGGAGCAAGGCCAGAGGGGATACGTGGGGGTCGTCGGGATGTATCTAGGAGAGCGGCAGCAGGCGGGATCTGTTCATACTGCGGCAGCAAGCAAGTGGCATAGGCCCTACCGCGCCGGAGTTTGGTCAGAGAGAACGGCGGGTACCGTAGATCGGGATGTGCTGCCTCGACGTCGTCGAACGGAGAAACGAAGCACATCCTCCCTTTCCGCCGGCGGATGGCATGCGGCCGGATCAGTGACCAATGGTGAGAGAGAGAGGACACCGCCACCTTGTGTGAGACACTCTGAAGAGAGACAAACCCCGGCAGGCAGGCTCCATTTTATATAGTGGAGCGGACTACCTTTTTCTCCCTAAAAATTGTTTTATATTCTGTGTACATGCCATTGACTGATATAACTTTATTTAAAAATAACGCGCCAGCACATCAAGTCGAACTTTGTTTCGTGCACGCGTGGTACACGACCTCCATAGGTAAACAACCGCTACACGCGCTCAAATTAGCAGGTGGGCCGCCATTTCGTACAGAAATGAGCTCCACCGTGTACCCGCGCGGGTGTAGCTGGGAATGAAGCATTAGTACGTGCACCTATTCTCTTCGTGTACGTACACCACCTACGTGGGGTTGTGTGAGAGAGATACAAACATAGAGAGATATAGTGTGTGGGTTCGTGAGTGTTTTGGGGGGGGGCGTGAGAGATAGACAGGGAATATGTGTCGATGATATTTGAATCAAAAAATGTAACATATGCAATGTGTGTGAAATAGAGGCCTGGATATATCATATATATAGAGGGGGTGATCCACGAGAAGAGAGTGGAGGTATCATCGGCGTGAGGTATCCATAGAATCGAAGAGAGGTATGTTGTGTGTGTGTGCGTGATCGATAAAGAATGCCATCAAATTTGTGTGTGCCCACGTCAAAGATATAGGGTGGTTGGCCTACTAGAACGTGAGAGGGGATAGGTGCAGTTTGTCTCTATAGCATGGGTACCTACCTACAGCGCTCGACTATCGGTGTGTGGTGGGGGTGGGGGGAGACCTAATTAACTATAGAGGTACAATGGCTGGTATATGTGTGGAGGAGGAGAGAGACCTACCTTATGTATTAAGGGAGATTGATCACATCCATGCATATGTGTTGGAGTGGAATAAGGTTGGGAGAGAGACAGAGCTAGAGTGTCGGAGGGGTTGGTGGTGGAGTTGCTTCTAAAAAATGGTGGGAGAGGCCTGCTAGACAAACGGAGGGCATGCCTACAATGTCAATAAGAGAGGGGATGCCTGCCTGTCTGTGCACGTGCGTGTGAGAGACAGGTCAAGAGGCATGCATGAATGCTGAGGTGGACGATATGGCTGTGGTAAGCAGACGTAACTACATAGGAAGATCAACCGTCCTTTGTCGGAGAAAGGAGAGACATAACTTGTGAGGTACGTCGATCGATGGGTAGGGGAAAATAGTTAAATTCGACCTAGGTATATGTAGGGATATCGATCGGTATACATGCATGTATGTGTTAGAAGCAAATAAGGCCCTGAGACAAGGAGATAGAGAGAGTGATGCAGCTAGGAGGTGGTGCGAGAGGCATGCTATATCGAGGGGGAAGGAGTGTGCGAGTACGAGATCGATGAAAAGAGGGGTGGGAGTGAGGAATGGACGGTGAGAAGACAAGAGGGAAAGCTTGTGTTTGTGGTAGGCACACCTGGCTAGAGACGCATATCGATCGATGTGTGCCGTAAAGAAGGAGCTGGGGGCCTACACACACCGTGGTTGAACGATCTAAAGTGAAAAGAGAATTTGTGCGATGGAGCTAGAGAATGCTGAGGGAGGGTGAGAGGGATGCGGGCGTGTGCATGCATGAGAGAAACTTAGTGCTAGCTACAAAGATAAGAGGATTGTGTGGGTGTAAAAGACGAATAGAGATCATAATTCATTATAAAAAGTGAATTCAGATATTTGAAGAATTTTTCATAGTGTTTTAAACCGACGCATGCGTGAATATATATGACGGTGATACATGGTGTGGTTATGAACATGTTATACTACATATAATATATTTTATCTCTACTCTTATAAAAAACAGAGTTGTTGATGATGGTGTGCCTGCCATCCTGCAATATAGGCCATCCGATTTATATCTGACGGATAGGAAGGAAACTATGGCAATTTTGAAAAAAGAGACCCACACCCCTCTCCACATTTCCAAATAAGGCCTCCCCTCGATCATCTTGATGTTCCGTGCAACGCATGAGCATCTTGCTAGTACTACACATAATATATAGAACATTGATTATAATTTGGTATAATGTGTGGCTTTTGCAGCTCAGGGCTAAATACTTGTCATGATGTAGGGGGCGGGGCACTATACTTTGTGCGATAAACACGGTGTACGTATGGAACATGGTTTAGATTATGAATATCTAGTTAGAGCATCAAATGTACAATTATTTGGAATCAACATCAAGTGTATTCAAAAAATTGAAATCCAGTTCATATACTACACATAGTTCATATCTATCTCTAGTAATCATGTGGTGTGTTGTTAAGGTAATACACGAATGATGGTTGAAGTTGGCAACAATCATGATTGTAGATTCTTATTCAAATAGAGAAACAAATTCAAATTTAGTTCGAATTGCAGCGGTAGTATACACATTTGGAATGCACTGAAATGTTGGTATGAGTAGGCTACATGCATTATACAGCCAGCGAAAAAATTTAATTGGACATAACATGGATTCATAGCTTTGAATAACACTTGTATATAAAATGGGACAAGACTCTCTCTTTGTGTGGTGTGGATAGTTTTATTTTTTCGTTTTTTTCATTGAGGGAAGTGCGAATTATTTGGTACATACAAGTACAATATTAACGTTAGGCTTGTCCCTAAAATTCAACCTGCGCCTTGTTATATCCCAAAAATTCAGATATCGTGCTCCCAAAACTTGCGCCTTCACAACCCGCGCCTTGCTATCCCGAAATTACAATGCGCGCGAAAACTCCCTCCAGCTGCCAAATCCCGACATGCGAAATTCCCCTTCTAACCCTGAGCCGAAAGGTCCGCTAGTTCAAATCAGTGGGGGTCCTTTTGTAACACACCCTACATTTTGGACAAGCGCGCCCCTAAGTCATGGTTCCCCCTCCCATCGCCTCATCTTCTCCATTCAAAATCCCAGGCCGCCATAACCTCTCTGCTCCAGCCGCGAAACCCCACCCTCCTCTGCCCGCCACCTCACTACTGCCCAGTTGGAGCCTCTTCCCTGACGACATCGTCCACCGCAACAGCTCGACGTCCCTCATCCACCTCCCCAGATGAGGATCCGTCGTCCATCTCGTCATCCCGCCGGTTCAGCCGCCCCGTCCTCCACCTCCAAGGAGCTGCTCCGACGATTGCCTCGTCTATCGCGGCTGCTCCATCCCCACAGCGCCGCTTTAACCTACTCCACCAGAACCACAACATCCTCACCGACTCCTCGGACGAAGCCGAGGCCTACTCGGCGCTACCAAAGAGGTTGTACACGCATCGCATCGCACCATCTCCTTAACTCGACCTCCCGGCGCCGACGTGCTCCATCCCACACCCCCATGGCGCGGCTACCTCGAAGTCGGCACCATGGGCGACATCTCCATGGCAGCTCTCCCCCAGTGTGAGGCCCCTTCAGCGGCGGCGTCCATACCAGCCAGATCTGCTACTGCCGATCTGGCTCTCGCTCCCTCGCTCGCGCTGCTACTGCTGCTCTCCCCCTCGCTCGTGCTGCTGCGCTGCTCTGGTTTAGCTACACTTCAGTCGACTGAATCGACTTTTGGGTCAGTGGATTTTCAGGGGGGGCTCGCCGGAGTTAAGGAAGAACCACCCGCAACGAGGAGGGGGCTCTCTGGAGAGGTACCCCACTATCTATCTTAGGGTTCAGGGTGGGGCCGGTGGTCACCGGCGGTGGGGGCGTGGTGGTGGGGCGGTGGCGTGGGGATCATCGGAGAAAAAGCTCGGCGCGCGGGGGGGGGGGGCGGGGGCTAGAGGGCTGGCCGGGGCGGCGGCGGACCGGCGGTGGGGAGTTGTTTCGGGGCGGGAGGCGACGCTCAGCCGCGGGCGGTGGGGGCGGTGGTGGCTGGTTGTCGGGACCCCGATTCTAAGTCACACCGATCTAGCCTGTAACACCTCATATCACTTTGCGGCCTCACGCACGGTACTCCCACGGGTGTCGCCTTACCATGGCCCGGGACCGTTTGCGCCTTTTGGCTCATGTATATGACAATGTCGCTAGCATCCATATGACAGAGAACCCGGGCCGACATGGCTAGTCATGAACCCAATGCGGCACTAACGTATGGGGACAGGCATACATGAATCAACATCGAACGTGTCGGTCAGCAGCGTGTGAATCCGGGCTGTAGCACTGGGCTAACAGGACTCCGGGAACCCGGGCTGTAGCAGGCTAGGCAGGACTCCGGATGTCACCGCGTGACATTTCCCTGAAGGGATAGACACCGGAACGATGTGAAACACATGCCGGCCAGTCAAGTGTCCAGAGCAGTAGTGCTGGGCTAGCAGGACTCCGGTGAACCGGGTTGTAGCGGACTACTATGGCTCAAGGAGGCACTGGACTACATTTCCCCATAAGAGAGGCTGCCAAGGATAAACAACTAGATTGTCGGATCCCACACATAGCAATACACGTTACACGTACGCATAACATGCAAGTATGTGCTGTACAACATGGCATCAGAACATAACGCGAACTCATATAGATTTAAGGCCCAGAAGAGCCACATAGCATTAAGTACAAACAGGGGTCACATGACCCATCATTCAGAGCATACAAGCAACGGAAGCATTACATGTCTGAGTACAGACAACTACAAAAGAAAAAGGCTGAGAAGCCTGACTATCTACAAGACCCTCCCAAGGGTGCAAGATCGTAGCTGAGGTACAAGCTACTCGTCGAAGTCCAAGCGGAACTACTAGTAGGACCGAAGTCTCCGCTGCAAAAACATAAACAAAGCAACATGAGTACAAAGGTACTCAGCAAGACTTACATCAGATCCTATCTTACATGCATTTTTATCAAGAAGGTAGTGTGGGTTTAGTTGCAGCAAGCCAGCTTTGACTCAGTGGCTATCCTGTTCTACGACTACGAGAAACTTCTTTGAGGTAAGAAGGCGCACACGAGTCCACTAATCACCACCTCAATACACCACTATGGATTCATTCCCGTCTCACTACGAGAAGCCATCCATAGCACTCACACTTATCTTGAGCATTTTAGAGTATCCACTTCAAGTTATCTATGTACCACGTAAGCATCCAAGAAGTCCATAACCGAGGACACGGCTATTCGAATAGATCATGATAACCCTGCAGGGGTGTACTGCGTCACACACGCTCTCGCCACTTACCGCCATGTACATGTCATGTACCTCGGCAACCTTCAAGCGGAAGCCTGGCGAGGGTGTCGGCCACGACCTGACAAACCACACAAGGCTCTAGTCCAGGTTTATCGCCTATTCGGGTTCCATCCGCAAGGAGATCCGGCTGGGGTGTCGCTCACGGCCCCAAACGATGTGCGCAGGGTTCCCAAGCCCACCTCGCCGGATGGATCTACGCTTGGTACACCGTGCCACTTGTGCCTAGTCTGTCCCAAGCCCACCTGGCCGGGTGCCACTTGGTAGACTACTAACACTACCTACAAACGCCAGAAACTAATTGCAGCTCCTGGACGGAGATCAAGTTGGTTAATAAGTCGAGAGGGGCACTTAAGCATTCCAATGTGTGGTAGTAGCTAGTCATTGGACAACATACACAGAACTCAGTGCTTAAGGACGGTTCCAGTGAGACAACCCACCATGTACTCCTACATGGCCTCTCACCGCTACCTTTACCAAATCGTGTTCACGCACTTGACTCTCAGCACCAGAGCATATCGTAACACTCCAATTCATTCCCAATGAACCAGACCTGACACAACTCTAAGCAATAGTAGGCATGGCATGGAAGCATCACAACATGGCTCAATCAACTCCTACACATGCTAGTGGGTTTCAACTATTTACTGTGGCAATGACAGGTCATGCAGAGGAATGGGTTCAACTACCGCAGCATAAAGTAGCAGTTGAATCGTTGTTGTCCTAATGCAGTAAAAGAGAGCAGGAGCGAGAGAGTAGGTTTGTATCGGAATGAACAAAGGGGGTTTGCTTGCCTGGTAGATCAACAGGGTGGCACTGCTCCTTAGACAGGTACTCTGGAACACTCTCCGGAGCAGGACCTATCGAGAGGGAACGGTGTCGACAGTCAAAAACACCATCATATGCAGCAATATGATGCATGAATATGGCATGAATATGTGATGTATTTTGAGCCAATGCATTTAGCATTCAACTTGGAAGAGATCCATTTGAACCAAAGGTTCAAATGCAACTCTAATTTAAGTCCTTATATATGCCATTTATATGTTTTCACTTATACAGTAGGTATAAGTTGGTTTGTCATGCATGAAACTAGTACAGATGGATAGATTGCATTTTTTCTGATAATTTTTCATATATAAATTATTTCATTCTGAGCTACGGTTGATTTTATATGATTTTTAGAAGTTTATACTATTTTCTGGAATTTCCTGAATAAACTTAATTCCAGATAATGAGTTATTGCGTCAGCACTGCGTCACTGTGACGTCAGCTGGTCAACGACGCCTAACCAGAGTCAAACCTGACAGTGGGACCCATATGTCATCGACTCAGCTAAATAATATAGTTAACTAGCCTTAAGTTAAACCTAACCAAAATGTCAGTGGGGCCGGGGCCCACATGTCAATGACCCAGGGGGGTCAAATCCCTGGTCAACCGGGGCTAAATCACCGGCGTTTAGCCGCCGGTGGCAGCAGACGCGGCGGGAGGGCTCGGAATCGCTCCTCCGGCGCCCAATCGAGCAGAGGAGGGCACGCGCGGGGAGCTGGGGCTCGCCCGCATCCAGAGCGGCATGCGGCAGCAGCGGAGACGGACGGAGCTCGCCGGAAACGAGCTCGGGGCGGCGCCGGCGTTCGGGTGTTTGTGGCTACGGGGCTGCAGTGGCCGTGGCAACGCGTTCATGGGACCTACAGCAACTACACGAGGCGGCGAGCATGTTGGACACGATGCCCGGGCTGTTTGGTTGCCGGGGCCGCGTCGGCGGCGGGCGCAAATGGCGGCGGGTGCGGTCGAGCTTGGTGCGGTCGCTACGGCATGCGAGGAAGAGAACGGAGAGGGGGGAAACGGCCAGCAGCTCACCACGGTCACGACGAGCGGGTCGGCGAGGTCGGGGAGGAGCTGATGAACACGGGAAGTCGCCGGCGATCTCGGCGGCCGAACGGCGGAGACGAGGTCGGGGGCGACGCTTCGGGGCGTTTGGTGGGGCGTGACTCGGTGGGGAGGAAGAGGGGGTCGAGGCGAAGCTTCGGAGCATATCTACGAGGCGAGGCAGTGGCTTTGGGCGCGGTGGTGCTCGTCGGTGGCGACGGCGCGCTCGGGCGTTCGCAGGAGAAAGAAACAGAGGGGGGAGGAGCACAGGGAGAGTGAGAGGGGTCCAAGCGACTGCGTGGCGTCACCAGAGAAGGCCAGGGCGTCGAGGGAGAGTGGCAAGCAGGAGGTGGCCGGCGCGTGGCCAGCGTGCGGCAGGCACGCGCTCGTCCTTCTGTCCAGGGAGGAAGACGACAGGGGGGGCTAGCTGGGCCGGCCACAGGTAGGTGGGCCAGGTAGTCCTTCTCTCTCTCTTTTATTTCTGTTTTCTAATTTTCTGACATTTGTTCTGATTTAGTAGAATACTAAATCATTTTATTTTCTTATGCCAATTTTTGCAGGAGCTAGTGGTATTATTCCAGAGCTCCTCATCAACTAGCATAATTTTTGGACAATATTCTATATATATAACAATATATATCCAAAGCAAATAATTACTCCTTTAATTCCAAATGCCCAAAATAGATATTTATGAGCTCCTGAAAATATTGGTTTGATTTTTATCTCTGTCCAATATTTTCAGAGAGCAACATGAACATTTTCTTGGACCCTTTTGGAGCAATTTTTATCTGGGTCATTTCCAGAAATGATTCTGAGGGTTTCACAGATCCCCAATTCAAATTTAAATGAAATTTAGACATGATGCACACATGACTAGCTAGTCTAGGTCATACCAGAACTAGGGATGTGACAACTCGCCCCCACTTGAAAGAATCTCGTCCCGACATTCAGGAGTCGATGGAAAGAAGGTGGGGTACTCCAGTCGAAGACGATCTTCTCGCTCCCAAGTAGCTTCTCTCTCGGAATGATGAGACCACTGAACCTTGAGAAACTTGATGTTCTGACGTCGGGTAACACGCTCTGCTTGATCAAGGATGCGAACAGGGTACTCTCAATATGTGAGGTTATCTTGGAGATCAAGCGTTTCGTGGTCCACTCCGCGGATGGGATCCGAGAAGCAACGCGTGAGTTGAGAGACGTGGAAGACATCATGGACTCGAGAAAGATGTGGGGGTAGTTCCAACCGGTAGGCAACCTCTCCTCGTTTAGCGAGAATGCGAAAAGGACCAATGTAACGAGGAGCCAACTTGCCCTTGATACCGAATCGATGGGTACCCTTTAGAGGAGTAACCCGAAGGTAAGCCTTGTCGCCAACTTCATAAGCCACTTCCTTATGACGACGGTCATACTGGCTCTTTTGACGAGACCGGGCTGTTTTCAAATTCTCACGAATGATGCGAACTTGCTCTTCTGCTTCCTGGATCATGTCCGGTCCAAAGAATTGTCTTTCACCGGTTTCTGACCAGTTCAAAGGTGTTCGACATCTTCGTCCATACAGAATCTCGAAAGGAGCTTTCTTAAGACTGGATTGATAGCTATTGTTATAAGCAAACTCGGCGAATGGTAGGCATTTCTCCCAATCCATACTGAATGAGATAACGCAAGCTCTAAGCATGTCTTCGAGAATTTGGTTGACCCTTTCCACCTGACCACTTGATTGAGGGTGGAAAGCGGTACTGAAGGAAAGATGGGTGCCCATGGCAGTTTGGAAACTCTCCCAGAAATGAGAAGTGAAAAGACTACCACGGTCTGAATTGATCTCTAGTGGAACACCATGAAGTGACACTATTCGAGAAATATATAAGTCAGCGAGCTGACTAGCAGTGATACTCTCTCGAACAGGTAGGAAGTGAGCCACTTTGGAAAGACGATCAATGACTACGAAGATAGCGTTATTCCCTTTCTTGGTCCTGGGAAAGCCGGTGATGAAGTCCATACCAACTTTATCCCATTTCCACTCAGGAATGGCTAAAGGTTGAAGGGTGCCAGCAGGCCTTTGATGCTCTGCCTTAACGCGACGACAAACGTCACAGTTAGCTATGAACTCAGCAATTTCTCTCTTCATCCTAGTCCACCAGAACCTCTGGCGTAGGTCCTGATACATCTTAGTACTACCGGGATGAATCGTGAGAGGGGATTCATGTGCCTCCTTAAGGATCAATTGTCGCAGATGTTGATTCTTGGGAACCACCAAGCGATTCTCAAAGAAAACAGCACCTCGATCATCCATGGAAAAACATCCACCAACTCCCTTCTTAATGTTTCTCTTGATGCGGGTAACACCCCTATCAAACTTCTGGTCAGAAATGATCTGATCCTCAAGGGTAGGTTTCGCCACCAAGGTAGAGAGGAATCCGTGAGGAGCAATGTGAAGGTTAAGCTTACAGAATTCCTCATGGAGAAGTGGTTGGCCCTGCTGCAACATAAGATTGTTGCAATAGGACTTACGACTTAGCGCATCAGCCATTACATTGCCCTTGCCTGGGGTGTAGGTAATCCCTAAGTCGTAATCTGAGATCAACTCCAACCAACGTCTTTGCCTAAGGCTCAAATCTGGTTGGGTGAAAATATACTTGAGACTCTGGTGATCAGTGTAAATCTCGCAACGTTTACCAAGAAGGTAATGTCGCCATGTCTTAAGAGCATAGACTACGGCTGCAAGCTCTAGATCATGTGTAGGATAGTTCTCCTCATGTGGATGCAACTGTCGAGATGCATAGGCAATCACATGACAATCCTGCATAAGGATGCAGCCTAGTCCTTGTCGTGAGGCGTCGCAGTAGATAACAAAGTCTTTAGTGAAATCCGGTGGCACCAGTATGGGAGCAGAAGTCAGGCATCTTTTCAGTTCCTGAAAGCTGTACTCACACTATGGGGACCACTCAAACTTTTTATCCTTCTTGAGAAGTTCCGTGAGGGGTTTGGCTACTTTGGAGAAGTTTTCAACGAAGCGGCGGCAATAACTGGCTAGACCAAGGAAACTCCTAACTTGTTTAACTGTTTCAGGTGGAGTCCAATCAAGAACGGCCTGAACTCTCTCAGGATTGACAGCAATGCCCTTACCAGAGATCACGTGGCCTAGGTAGGTCACTTCTGGCAACCAAAATTCGCACTTGGAGAACTTGGCATAAAGGCGGTGCTCTCTGAGTTTTTCTAACACAAGTCTAAGATGTTCGGCATGCTCTTCCTCGTTCTTCGAGTAGATAAGGATATCATCGAGGTAAACCACGACGAGCTTGTCTAAGTACTCCATGAAGGTCGAGTTCATCAAGCGGGAGAAGGTAGCTGGAGCATTGGTTAGACCAAAGGACATGACGGTGTACTCGTACTGGCCATAACGGGTGACAAAAGCCGTCTTAGGAATGTCCCCGTTTCTAATCTTGATTTGGTGGTAGCCTAACCTCAAATCCATCTTGGAAAAGACTGAGGATCCAGTGAGTTGATCATACAGGTCGTTGATCCTGGGGAGCGGATACTTGTTCTTTATCGTGACCAAATTAACGGGACGATAATCTACAACCATCCGGTCCGTACCATCCTTCTTCTTGACGAAGAGGACGGGGCAAGCCCAGGGAGAAGAACTAGGACGGATGAAACCCTTTTGCAAGGATTCATCGAGTTGTTTCTTAAGCTCGGCTGGCTCTAAGGGTGCCATCTTGTAAGGTCTCCTAGAGATTGGGGCGGTTCCTGGGATAAGATCTATGACAAACTCTACATCCCTGTCAGGTGGAATACCTGGCAGTTCTTCTGGAAAGACATCCGAAAAGTCACAGACTACCGGGATATCTTCAAGTCTGGAAGAGGACTGGCATTAAGAGAATAAAGCTGACGCTTTGCAATTCTGGTGGAGACAGTGACTATCTTGCCAGATGGGTGTGTGAGCTGAACAGACCGGGTGTAACAATCAATCTTGGCATAATGAGCTTTCATCCAGTCCATACCCAAGATGATGTTAATATCTGAAGACTTGAGGGCTATGAGTGATGCAAGGAATACAAGTCTGTCAACAAGGATTTCGTTACCATGGCTTACACTAGAAGTTTGCCATTTGGATCCAGGAGTTTGAATGAGTAGTGGGGAGGGCATATCACAAAATGATATGTTGTGCAAGCGGGCATAACTTTCGGAAATGAAGGAATGAGACGCCCCAGTATCAAATAGAACCGAAGCTGGATGACAGTTTACAAGGAGTGTACCAAGAACGACATCTGGATCATCCTGAGCGTCTTTAGCTGAGACGTGATGCACACGTCCACATTCAGTGGGAGCTGACTTGGTACTGATCATCTTGCGTGATGGCTTACCACGGCCAACAGACTTCTCGGGCTGGGGTGGAGCAACACGGGTCTGAGTGCAAATACGAGCGGTGTGTCCTGGCTCTCCGCACTTGTAACAAATCTTGGAGGTTGGACGTGGACCCGTGTTGGCAGGCGGTCCACCAATAGGCCTGGGTGGAGCATACGGCTGAACTGGGGGAGGCTCCACATAAGATGGTCTCGGGGTATAACCGGGTGGAAGAGCGGAGTTCGGAATCCAAATCCGGCGCTTCTGAGAACTAGAACCGGAGGAAGAAACCAAGTCACGGGTGTGCTTACGAGACTCCTCATAAGTGAGCTGAGCTGTCTCTGCATTAATGGCCTTGTTCACAAGAGCCTGGAATGTATTGCAATGGTGCAGGTGGAGATCTCGATGCAACTTGGGGTTGAGACCCTTCCGGAACCTAGCCTGCTTCTTAGCGTCCGTGGACACTTCTTCTGTAGCATAGCGGGCGAGGTTCTCAAACTCTCTACTGTAAGCATCAACAGCCATCTTACCCTGGGTGAAACTACAGAACTCTTCTCTCTTGCGGTCAATGAGAGCCTGAGGAATGTGATGCTCGTGAAAAGCCTCAGTGAAATCTCTCCAGGTCGGTATCTGGCCAGCTGGAGGCATAGCCTCATAGTTCTGCCAACAAAGACTAGCAGGACCTTCTAGGTGACATGCAGCATAAGTGACCTTGTCACCTTCAGCTACGTTCGCAGAACGCAGCTTGTGTGTGATACTACGGAGCCAGTCATCTGCATCGAGTGGTTCAATGGAATGATGGAAGGTAGGTGGTTTCAATCCAATGAAATCATAGATGGTCACTGACTCTTTGCACTGGGGTGCGGTATTCTCCTCGATACGTGCTAACAAGCGGTTAGACTCGTGCTTGTTCCTCTCCATCTCTAACATAAACTCTGCCAACGAAGGCTGGTCGGGAGGATCCTCCTCATCCCTACCACCTCCGTGGTTTAGGCAATGAGCAACAGAACTTCGGTTAACTGACGACATCCTGAGAAGCGGAACCAAGGACGAGGACAACAACAACTATAGGATGCAACATGTAGCATAAGAAAATTCAGTATCTCTCAAACTCCTAGGACAAATCCAGCAACATAACGGCAGTAAAATGCTCAAAATGAGACATTCCGCGAAAGGCGGGGTAGCACCATACTCAACATCGTCACTCAAGGTTCTGAGATATTACTAAACAGGCTACACTGGAGGTACTCAAACTGGGATATGACTCTGATCAACCAATCCTAAGAGACTACGGAGTAGTAACACGTGATCCTGATAGACAGAAGAGGAAGCCTAGTTCCTTAACCCCGTAGGAAAGATAGGATGACTCAGATCAGAAGGGCATGAGGTAAAAGAAGTAAAAAGAGCCTTACGTTCCCTTCCACAATCAATTCACTTACATAACTAAAGAATTTCTAGACTCAACTTCGACCAGGTTGGCTTGGAAATCCTACACGCAGTCAGGCTCTGGTACCAAAGCTGTCGGGACCCCGATTCTAAGACACACCGATCTAGCCTATAACACCTCATATCACTTTGCGGCCTCACGCACGGTACTCCCACGGGTGTCGCCTTACCATGGCCCGGGACCGTTTGCGCCTTTTGGCTCACGTATATGACAATGTCGCTAGCATCCATATGACAGAGAACCCGGGCCAACATGGCTAATCGTGAACCCAATGCGGCACTAACGTATGGGGACAGGCATACATGAATCAACATCGAACGTGTCGGTCAGCAGCGTGTGAATCCGGGCTGTAGCACTGGGCTAACAGGACTCCGGGAACCCGGGCTGTAGCAGGCTAGGCAGGACTCCGGATGTCACCGCGTGACATTTCCCCGAAGGGACAGACACCGAAACGATGTGAAACACATGTCGGCTAGTCAAGTGTCCAGAGCAGTAGTGCTGGGCTAGCAGGACTCCGGTGAACCGGGCTGTAGCGGACTACTATGGCTCAAGGAGGCACTGGACTACATTTCCCCATAAGAGAGGCTGCCAAGGATAAACAACTAGATTGTCGGATCCCACACATAGCAATACACGTTACACGTACGCATAACATGCAAGTATGTGTTGTACAACATGGCATCAGAACATAACGCGAACTCATATAGATTTAAGGCCCAGAAGAGCCACATAGCATTAAGTACAAACAGGGGTCACATGACCCATCATTCAGAGCATACAAGCAACGGAAAAAGAAAAAGGCTGAGAAGCCTGACTATCTACAAGACCCTCCCAAGGGTGCAAGATCGTAGCTGAGGTACAAGCTACTCGTCGAAGTCCAAGTGGAACTACTAGTAAGACCGAAGTCTCCGCTGCAAAAACATAAACAAAGCAACATGAGTACAAAGGTACTCAGCAAGACTTACATCAGATCCTATCTTACATGCATTTGTATCAAGAAGGTAGTGTGGGGTTTAGTTGCAGCAAGCCAGCTTTGACTCAGTGGCTATCCTGTTCTACGACTACGAGAAACTTCTTTGAGGTAAGAAGGCGCACACGAGTCCACTAATCACCACCTCAATACACCACTATGGATTCATTCCCGTCTCACTACGAGAAGCCATCCATAGCACTCACACTTATCTTGAGCATTTTAGAGTATCCACTTCAAGTTATCTATGTACCACGTAAGCATCCAAGAAGTCCATAACCGAGGACACGGCTATTCGAATAGATCATGATAACCCTGCAGGGGTGTACTGCGTCACACACGCTCTCGCCACTTACCGCCATGTACACGTCATGTACCTCGGCAACCTTCAAGCGGAAGCCTGGCGAGGGTGTCGGCCACGACTTGACTAACCACACAAGGCTCTAGTCCAGGTTTATCGCCTATTCGGGTTCCATCCGCAAGGAGATCCGGCCGGGGTGTCGCTCACGGCCCCAAACGATGTGCCCAGGATTCCCAAGCCCACCTCGCCGGATGGATCTACGCTTGGTACACCGTGCCACTTGTGCCTAGTCTGTCCCAAGCCCCCCTGGCCGGGTGCCACTTGGTAGACTACTAACACTACCTACAAACGCCAGAAACTAATTGCAACTCCTGGACGGAGATCAAGTTGGTTAATAAGTCGAGAGGGGCACTTAAGCATTCCAATGTGTGGTAGTAGCTAGTCATTGGACAACATACACAGAACTGAGTGCTTAAGGACGGTTCCAGTGAGACAACCCACCATGTACTCCTACATGGCCTCTCACCGCTACCTTTACCAAATCGTGTTCACGCACTTGACTCTCAGCACCAGAGCATATCGTAACACTCCAATTCATTCCCAATGAACCAGACCTGACACAACTCTAAGCAATAGCAGGCATGGCATGGTAGGATCACAACATGGCTCAATCAACTCCTACACATGCTAGTGGGTTTCAACTATTTACTGTGGCAATGACAGGTCATGCAGAGGAATGGGTTCAACTACCGCAGCATAAAGTAACAGTTGAATCGTTGTTGTCCTAATGCAGTAAAAGAGAGCAGGAGCGAGAGAGTAGGTTTGTATCGGAATGAACAAAGGGGGTTTGCTTGCCTGGTAGATCAACAGGGTGGCACTGCTCCTCAGACAGGTACTCTGGAACACTCTCCGGAGCAGGACCTATCGAGAGGGAACAGTGTCGACAGTCAAACACACCATCATATGCAGCAATATGATGCATGAATATGGCATGAATATGTGATGTATTTTGAGCCAATGCATTTAGCATTCAACTTGGAAGAGATCCATTTGAACCAAAGGTTCAAATGCAACTCTAATTTAAGTCCTTATATATGCCATTTATATGTTTTCACTTATACAGTAGGTATAAGTTGGTTTGTCATGCATGAAACTAGTACAGATGGATAGATTGCATTTTTCTGATAATTTTTCATATATAAATTATTTCATTCTGAGCTACGGTTGATTTTATATGATTTTTAGAAGTTTATACTATTTTCTGGAATTTCCTGAATAAACTTAATTCCAGATAATGAGTTATTGCGTCAGCACTGCGTCACTGTGACGTCAGCTGGTCAACAACACCTAACCAGAGTCAAACCCGACAGTGGGACCCATATGTCATCGACTCAGCTAAATAATATAGTTAACTAGCCTTAAGTTAAACCTAACCAAAATGTCAGTGGGGCCGGGGCCCACATGTCAATGACCCAGGGGGTCAAATCCCTGGTCAACCGGGGCTAAATCACCGGCGTTTAGCCGCCGGCGGCAGCAGACGCGGCGGGAGGGCTCGGAATCGCTCCTCCGGCGCCCAATCGAGCAGAGGAGGGCACACGCAGGGAGCTGAGGCTCGCCCGCATCCAGAGCGGCATGCGGCAGCAGCGGGGACGGACGGAGCTCGCCGGAAACGAGCTCGGGGTGGCGCCGGCGTTCGGGTGTTTGTGGCTACGGGGCTGCAGTGGCCGTGGCAGCGCGTTCATGGCACCTACAGCAACTACACGAGGCGGCGAGCATGTTGGACACGACGCCCGGGCTGTTTGGTTGCCGGGGCCGCGTCGGCGGCGGGCGCAAACGGCGGCGGATGCGGTCGCTACAGCATGCGAGGAAGAGAACGGAGAGGGGGGAAACGGCCAGCAGCTCACCACGGTCACGACGAGCGGGTCGGCGAGGTCGGGGAGGAGCTGATGAAGACGGGAGGTCGCCGGCGATCTCGGCGGCCAAACGGCGGAGACGAGGTCGGGGGCGACGCTTCGGGGCGTTTGGCGGGGCGTGACTCGGTGGGGAGGAAGAGGGGGTCGAGGCGAAGCTTCGGAGCACATCTACGAGGCGAGGCAGTGGCTCTGGGCGCGGTGGTGCTCGTCGGTGTCAACGGCGCGCTCGGGCGTTCGCGGGAGAAAGAAACAGAGGGGGGAGGAGCACAGGGAGAGTGAGAGGGGTCCAAGCGACTGCGTGGCGTCACCAGAGAAGGCCAGGGCGTCGAGGGAGAGCGGCAAGCAGGAGGTGGCCGGCGCGTGGCCAGCGTGCGGCGGGCACGCGCTCGTCCTTCTGTCCAGGGAGGAAGACGACAGGGGGGCTAGCTGGGGTGGGCCAGCGAGCTGGGCCGGCCATAGGTAGGTGGGCCAGGTAGTCCTTCTCTCTCTCTTTTATTTCTGTTTTCTAATTTTCTGACATTTGTTCTGATTTAGTAGAATACTAAATCATTTTATTTTCTTATGCCAATTTTTGCAGGAGCTAGTGGTATTATTCCAGAGCTCCTCATCAACTAGCATAATTTTTGGACAATATTCTATATATATAACAATATATATCCAAAGCAAATAATTACTGCTTTAATTCCAAATGCCCAAAATAGATATTTATGAGCTCCTGAAAATATTGGTTTGATTTTTATCTCTGTCCAATATTTTCAGAGAGCAACATGAACATTTTCTTGGACCCTTTTGGAGCAATTTTTATCTGGGTCATTTCGAGAAATGATTCTGAGGGTTTCACAGATCCCCAATTCAAATTTAAATGAAATTTAGACATGATGCACACATGACTAGCTAGTCTAGGTCATACCAGAACTAGGGATGTGACACTGGTGGCTCAGGGGGTGCAGGTTGAAGATGAACTGCAGGCCATCCCTAAACTACATGTGAAGTGCCTCTCTCCTACCATTGCGTTCAGTTTTGACAGTAACATTCAGATTCCACAGTAAATTTCAGTTTTGACAGTTAAGTTCAGAGTCAATAGTTTTTACCTCATCTATTGTAGTCATGTGTTTTTTTTATGTAAATTTACATCTATCACTTTTTGGTAATGTATTTTACATCATCTATTGGAGATGCTATTAGAATCCCACTTGAGATTCACCATGTCTGTCTTGTACTGCTTCAGCCTCGACGTCTTACAGCTTGCCGGAGCTGCTCCAACGACGGAACCATCCATCACAACAGAGCAGTGCCCTGGACACCATCTACAGATTCATCAGATCTTCCTCCACACCTCCGACAGCCAACTCTACCTCAACTTCTTCAGCGACCAACCCAATGATGCCGAGTGAGGGAGTCCTTGATTAGGGGGTCCTCGGACAGCCGGATTATATACTTTAGCCGGACTGTTGGACTATGAAGATACAAGACTCAAGACTTCGTCCCGTGACTGGATGGGACTCTCCTTTGCGTGGAAGGCAAGCTTGGCAATACGGATATGTAGATCTCCTCCCTTGTAACCGACTCTGTGTAACCCTAGCCCCCTCCGGTGTCTATATAAACCGGAGGGTTTAGTCCATAGGACAAGAACAATCATAATCATAATCATAGGCTAGCTTC
Organism: Triticum aestivum; assembly: GCF_018294505.1. Taxonomy (NCBI): domain Eukaryota; kingdom Viridiplantae; phylum Streptophyta; class Magnoliopsida; order Poales; family Poaceae; genus Triticum; species Triticum aestivum. The sequence goes on from NC_057799.1 coordinate 221,891,842, forward strand.
TAGGGTTTAGCCTCTACGATCTCGTGGTAGATCCACTCTTGTAATACTCCTATCATCAAGATCAATCAAGCAGGAAGTAGGGTATTACCTCCATTGAGAGGGCCCGAACCTGGGTAAACATTGTGTCCCCCGCCTCCTGTTACCATCCGCCTTAGATGCACAGTTCGGGACCCCCTACCCGAGATCCGCCGGTTTTGACACCGACATTGGTGCTTTCATTGAGAGTTCCACTATGTCGTTGCGATAAAGGCTTGATGGCTCCTTCGATCATCGACAACGATGCGATCCAGGGCGAGGCTTTCCTCCCCGGACAGATCTTCGTATTCGGCAGCTTCGTACTGCGGGCGAACTCCTTGGCCATCTGGAGCAGATCGAGAGCTACGCCCCTGGCCATCAGGTCAGATTTGGGAACTTGAACTATACTGCCGACATCCGCGGAGACTTGATCTTCGACGGATTCGAGCCCATGTCAGGTGCGCCGCACAGTCACGACGAGCGTGACTTAGCTCTGCCGTCGGACAGTGTTCGGGAGATCACACCTACAACTACTCCGGCCCTCAATCTGGAGCAGATCGTGCCGTCCGAGGATGGGTGGATAGACCCCCGCCACGGAGGCCGCGCACGGAGCGGCGATAGAGCCGAATACTAACTTCACCTCTTATGAGACCCGTGTTGCCGGGCACTTGGATTCGTCCCCAGCCAGGGGCTCCAAACCGCCTGCGTCCGTGCCTATCGAATCTGATTGGGCACCGATCATGGAGTTTTCCTCCACGGATATCTTTCAGCACTCACCACTGGGCGACGTGCTAAACTCATTGAGGTCTCTCTCCTTGTTAGGAGACCCTTGGCCGAACTATGTCCGGCTAGAGTGGAATGCGGACGACGAAGAAATTCACTCCCCACCCACCACCCACTTAGTAGCCACTGTCAACAATTTAACCGACATGCTCGATTTCGGCTCCGAAGACATCGACGGTATGGACGACGATGTAGGAGACGAACAGGAACCACCGCCCACAGGGTGCTGGACTGCCACCTCATCATATGATATATACATGGTGGACACCCCCAAAGAAGTCGATGGCGATAAGGCAACAGAGGATAATCCCTCCAAGAAGCAATCCAAGCACTGGCGTCAGCGGCGCCGCTCTAAGTCCCGCCATAGCAAAAGCAGCGATACTGCCACAAGAGACAAAACGCTCCAGAGTGCCGAAGACGAAGACAATCCCCTCCAGCCAGTCCTCGAGCAGGAGGATGAACAAGCTAGCCCTCAGGAACAGGCAGCAGACGGAGAATCAGAGGATGACAATTACATGCCTCTCTCCGAAGACGAGGTGAGGCTCAGCGACGAAGAATTTATCGTGCCTGAGGATCCCGTTGAGCAGGAGCGCTTCAAGCGCCGGCTTATAGCCACAGCAAATAGCCTGAAGAAAAAGCAACAACAGCTTTGAGCTGATCAAGATCTGATAGCGGATAGATGGACTGAGGTCCTGGCGGCCGAGGAATACGAACTCGAGCGCCCAACCAAGAGTTACCCAAAGTGCGGGTTGCTACCCCAACTCGAGGAGGAAGCATTAAAACTGCATTACCAGCATATGATGCGGCTGATCGGCCACCTCGTGGCCGAGACAGAGGGGCATATCAGCCCGAAGTCCAGCCCGCACCCCGTCGCCAGACAAACAAAAACACCAAGACCCGGGGCAACACGCAGGACCTGCGAGACGTATTGGAAAACAAAGCAGGACATACAAGATCGATCTACGGATCACGGGGGCACACCCCAACGCGTGACGATGATCGTCACGCCGGATACGCTAAAAGCAAATCCGGCCGGGCCAAATACAGCAGACAAGACTCGTATGAACTACGTCGTGACATAGCCCGACACAGAGGCGCCGCACACCCCCTATGCTTCACTGATGAAGTAATGGATCACGAATTCCCAGAAGGATTTAAACAAGTGAACATTGAGTCATGTGATGGTACAACAGACCCCGCGGCATGGATCGAGGATTTCCTCCTCCACATCCACATGGCCCGCGGTGATGATCTACACGCCATCAAGTACCTCCCACTAAAACTCAAAGGACCAGCTCGGCACTGGCTGAATAGCTTGCCAGCAAACTCCATTGGCAGTTGGGAGGATTTGGAAGATGCATTCCTTGACAACTTCCAGGGCAGTTATGTGCGACCACCGGATGCTGATGACTTGAGCCATATAACTCAGCAGCCAGGGGAATCGGCGAGGAAATTCTGGACCCGGTTCCTAACTAAAAAGAACCAAATTGTTGACTGTTCTGATGCAGAGGCCCTAGCGGCATTTAAGCATAACATCCATGACAAGTGGCTCGCCCGGCACCTCGGCCAAGAGAAGCCGAAGTCTATGGCAGCCCTCACGACACTCATGACCCGCTTTTGCGCGGGCGAGGACAGCTGGCTGGCTCGCAGCAACAACAAATCAAGAAATGATGGCAATTCAGATGCCAAAGATAGTAACGGCAGACCATGTCGCAATAGACACAAGCGCCACAACAACGGCGACAACGCCGAAGACACGACAGTCAATGCCGGATTCAGTGGCTCTAAATCAAGTCAGCAGAAGAAGCCATTCAAAAGAAGCAATCCGGGCCCGTCCAGTTTGGACCGCATACTCGATCGCTCGTGTCAAATTCACGGCACCCTCGATAAGCCAGCCAATCACACCAACAGAGAATGCAGGGTGTTCAGACAGGCCGGCAAGTTGAATACCGAAAACAAGGAAAAGGGGCTGCATAGCGACGATGAGGAGGAGCCCCGGCCGCCGAACACAGGAGGACAGAAGAAATTTCCTCCCCAAGTGAAAACAGTGAACATGATATACGCAACCCATATTCCCAAGAGGGAACGGAAGCGTGCACTAAGGGACATCTATGCGATGGAGCCAGTCGCCCCAAAGTTCAACCCGTGGTCTTCTTGTCCGATCACTTTCGATCGTAGGGACCACCCAACTAGTATCTGTCATGGCGGTTCTGCCGCATTGGTTCTTGATCCCATCATCGACGGATTTGACCTCACTCGAGTCCTTATGGACGGTGGAAGCAGCCTGAACCTGCTCTATCAGGATACAGTGCGCAAAATGGGTATACACCCCTCGAGGATCAAACCCACAAAAACCACCTTCAAGGGTGTCGTACCAGGTGTAGAGGCTTGTTGCACGGGCTCAATCACACTGGAAGTGGTCTTCGGATCTCTGGACAACTTCCGAAGCGAGGAACTAAACTTCGATATCGTCCCCTTCTGTAGTGGCTATCACGCACTACTCGGACGAACCACATTTGCTAGATTCAATGCGGTACCGCACTATGCGTACCTCAAGCTGAAAGTGCCAGGACCTCGCGGAGTTATAACAGTTAATGTAAACACAAAACGCTCGCTCCGCACGGAGGAGCACACTGCAGCCCTCACAGCGGAAGCACAAAGCAGCCTTCTAAGGCCAACCGCCAATTCAGCGAAAAGGCCCCCGGACACCTTCAAGCTAGTCCGGAGTAACCTGCAACAGGATCTCCCGGCACGTTCAGAGCTCGGATAGCAATTTGGCCTCCGCCATAGTCCCAGTCAAGCGGCAAAGTTTGTGCTGCGTGTACATAACTATGCACTCAAGATACCATGGGCATAGGCGGAGGCACGGCTATGGCATGGCCCACCATGCGGCTCTACCGCCCCAGGGCACGTATACCTTTATCATTTTTTCTCTTTCAGGACCCTACTCTCTGGAAGACCTCTCCGGCAGTCTGATTGTTGACTCATTCGGGAAGGAAATACCAAGGAAGCAAGACGCTCTGACGTACAAGGGAATCCCCACGTGGTCTATGATAACGATCGAATACCTGTTTTACATACCAATACGCAGCCTACCCTTGCATAGGACATGTCAAATAGTCCTATTTTTTGCTTATTGCACTACATGTATCCGTATGCTTTGACGTATTATTTAAATAACCATGCATAGCGTTAGTCTATTATTGCATTTCCTTTTTCCTTGTCTGCTTATTTTATGACAAATTGCACCCGTACATTCTGGTACGACCAGTGCGCCAGGGGCTTCAGTATACCCCATAACACGGCGTGAAAAGTCCGAACACTTTCGACAGTGCGGCACCCCGAACTTATAGCATTATATGCATCAGCTCCGAATCATGTCTTGGGTCAATAGTTGGGTTTGCCCGGCTCCCATTTTTTGGTACCTTACGTTCCGCTATATCGGCTAAGCTAGCACTGGGAGAACTACTGCGATTGTGTCCCGGTTCTTCCGGACGAGCACCTCAGTAGAGAAAGCCGAAAACTGACTGTCATGATGAGGCGAGAGATGGTCGCTGTTCGAGAGGTCTCAAGTCCTTAAAGACTTTTTCCGCTTCGAGCGAGGAGTCGGCCTTGCCCAACTTAGGCGTATATAGCGCCCCAAATTCGGCCTTCCGAATACTAGGGTCATCGCCAAAATTTAAAATTGTAGACTTCTATGGCTAAGTGAGAGTGATAAAGCTTTATAGTCCGATTGCCTGGTTCGTTGTGCTGAACACCTCCTTCGGAGGAGCCAAAATTGGGATAAAGAGTGCTCAGGTTTATCCCGAACACCTCAGTACTAGTTACATGGGGGCAGAAGCCGACGACTGGCCAACTCTCAGATTTTATAAATGGCCGCACAGAAGGTAATATTTTATATTAACAAGCGTTGCATAGCACAGATGAACTCATTTCATATTACAGGATCACATGAGTACATTCATTCAAATATTACATCATTAGCACATTCCTCCGCCACAAGGCGAGCACCCTTCAGGACACTGTCATAACACTTTTCGGGGTGGCGATGCTCCTTGCCCTCCGGCGGCCCCTCCTTCACCAGCTTTTCGGCGTCCAGCTTCGCCCAGTGCACCTTCGCCCGGGCAAAAGCCCTGCGCGCACCCTCGATGCAGACGGACCGCTTTCTGACTTCAAACCGTGGGCAGGCATTCACAAGCCGCCTCACCAGACCGAAGTAGCTACCAGGCAGGGGCTCGCCAGGACACATCCGGACTATAAGACCCTTCATGGCATGTTCGACCGCCTTGTGAAGCTCGACCAGTTGCTTCAACTGGTCGCTCAAGGGCATTGGGTGTTCGGTCCCAGTATACTGCGACCAGAACTACTTCTCCGTTGAGCTCCCCTCCTCGCCCCGGTAGAACTCCACGGCATCCGACACACTGCGGGGTAGATCTGCGAACGCTCCTGGAGAACTCCGAACTCGGGTAAGTAAAAAGAAAGTTTCCTTCGCATGCTTGCTTTGCATAATGAATGCCTTACCCGCCGCTATCTTCTTAACCGCCTCAATTTCCTGGAGGGCCTTTTGTGCTTCGGCCTTGGCATGTTGTGCGTTTTCGAGGGCCTTCGCAAGCTCGGACCCTTGCGTCTTAGAGTCAAGCTCCAAGGACTCGTGTTTCTTGACGAGAGCCTAGAGCTCTTGCTGCACCTCGCTGACTCGGGCCTCCTGCTTCTCTCGCTCGATGCGCTCCTTGGCCGCTTTGTCTTCGGCCTCGGATAGCGCCTTCTGCAGGGCTGCCACTTCGGTCGTGGCCCCTAGCAAAATTCATGACGATCCTATTATTCCAAAACCAAAATTTTCTTTATCAATATTCAGACGGGGTGTCACTTACCTTTGTTCTCTTCGAGCTGCCTCTTGGTAAGGCCGAGCTCTTCCTTGGACCGTTCAAGGTCCCGCTTCAGTGCGGCGACCTCCGCAGTACGAGCGGCGGCGGCCAGCAGTGAAGCCTGCTTATTCATATAGGCACATTCTGATTAGACTCCTACGATTAATATTTGATCCTCTATTCGGCCTTTCTTCGCGAACGCCAAACAAAGCATCAGGGGCTACTGTCTATGCTGTAACATTTTCTTACAATTTGATTACTTACCTCAAAGCCGGTTAGGAGGCTGGCACAGGCTTCAGTCAGTCCGCTCTTAGCGGACTGAACCTTCTTGACCACCGCACTCATAATAGTGCGGTGCTCTTCGTCAATGGAAGCGCCGCGAAGCACTTCTAGCAAGTTGTCCGATGCCTCTGGATCGACAGAGGCCATCAACACAGATGGCTTGCCCCCCTTAGTGAGGGGTTGCCTGACAGAATCCGGAACCACTGGAGGTTCCGGCGCCGTATTCGGCTTGGGGCTAGACTTTCTGCCCCCGGCGTTAGGGCCCGGGGGAGTCTTGCCCCTCTTGCGCCCAGCGCCTAGAATGTCGCCTTGGGGCGCCTCCGGAACTGTCTCCCGTTGGTTCAGTTCCCTTTGAGACAACACCCCGGCGTTGTCCGTAGGGCGGGGGGAGGAGGCGGTCGGGAGTGAATTGCTGTTCATATCTAACGGTCCCAAAGTATCATCCGACGAAGACACATCGATATGGGCTCGGGATGGACTGCATAATCATGTTCGGCGTGATAAAAAGCAGTACAATAAAACGTACCAAGAAATAGTATGGTATCCGGATACTCACGGCTTCGCCAGGGGCTTGTCCCTAGGTAACCACTCCTCGTCGCTGAAAGCGGCCGTCGTGGAGCAGTCCGGGAGGAGGGTCCTTCCCTTCTTGGACCCTTCGGCCTCCCCTGATGGGGCGGCCTTCCTTCTCCTGTCCCTCGGCTAGGGGGGAGAACTTTCCTCTTCCTCCTCCTCGTTTTCATGGGAGGAGTGCGCCTCGGTGTTTTCGGACGATGAGTCCGATATAACCTTGCGCCGGAGACCCTTCCTGGTCCCCGTGGCCTTCTTCTTGGCCTTCTTCTCTGGCACCTCATAAGGCGCCGGAACCAGCATCTCCGTTAGGAGAGCATCTGCTGGCTCTTCGGGCTGTTGGGGAACGTAGCAATAATTCAAAAAAATTCTACGTGTCACCAAGATCAATCTAGGAGATGCTAGCAACGAGAGGGAAAAGAGTGCATCTACATACCCTTGTAGATCGCGAGCGGAAGCGTCCAAGTGAACGGGGTTGATGGAGTCGTACTCGTCGTGATCCAAATCACCGATGACCGAGCGCCGAATGGACGGCACCTCCGCGTTCAACACACGTACGGTTGGGAAGACGTCTCCTCCTTCTTGATCCAGCAAGGGGAGGGAGAGGTTGATGGAGATCCAGCAGCACGACGGCGTGGTGGTGGAAGCAGCGGGGATCTCGGCAGGGCTTCGCCAAGCTCAGCGAGAGGGAGAGGTGTCACGGGAGGGAGAGGGAGGCGCCAGGGGCTTGGGGTGCTGCTCCCATGCACCTCCCCACTATATATAGTGGTGGAGGGGGCTGGTTTCTTGCCCTCCAAGTCCATTGGGGCGTTGGCAAAGGTGGGGGAAAGAAGTCCCATCATTTCCCTTCGCCACCGATTGTTATCCCCATTTTTTAGGGATCTTGATCTTATCCCTTCGGGATATGATCTTATTCCTTCTAAGGTGGGATCTTGGTGCGCCTTGACCAGGGGTGTGGGGCCTTGCCCCCACTACCCACGTTCATGTGGGTCCCCCCATGCAGGCGGGCCCCACTTCGAAACCTTCTAGAACCTTCCCGGTACAATACCGAAAAATCCCGAACATTTTCCGGTGGCCAAAACAGGACTTCCCATATATAAATCTTTATCTCCGGACCATTCCGGAACTCCTCGTGACGTCCAGGATCTCATCCGGGACTCCGAATGACTTTCATATTTCCGCATACTAATATCTCTACAACCCTAGCGTCACCGAACCTTAAGTGTGTAGACCCTACGGGTTCGGGAGACATGCAGACATGACCGAGACGACTCTCCGGTCAATAACCAACAGCGGGATCTGGATACCCATGTTGGCTCCCACATGTTCCACGATGATCTCATCGGATTAACCACGATGTCGAGGATTCAATCAATCCCGTCTACAATTCCCTTTGTCAATCGGTACGTTACTTGCCCGAGATTCGATCGTCGGTATCCCAATACCTTGTTCAATCTCGTTACTGGCAAGTCACTTTACTCATACCGTAATGCATGATCCCGTGACCAAGCACTTGGTCACATTGAGCTCATTATGATGATGCATTACCGAGTGGGCCCAGAGATACCTCTCCGTCATACGGAGTGACAAATCCCAGTCTCGATTCGTGCCAACCCAACAGACACTTTCGGAGATACCTTTAGTGCACCTTTATAGCCACCCAGTTACGTTGTGACGTTTGGTACACCCAAAGCATTCCTATGGTATCTGGGAGTTGCACAATCTCATGGTCTAAGGAAATGATACTTGACATTAGAAAAGCTCTAGCAAACGAACTACACGATCTTGTGCTATGCTTAGGATTGGGTCTTCTCCATCACATCATTCTCCTAATGATGTGATCCCGTTATCAATGACATCCAATGTCCATGGTGAGGAAACCATAACCATCTATTGATCAACGAGCTAGTCAACTAGAGGCTTACTAGGGACATGTTGTGGTCTATGTATTCACACATGTATTACGGTTTCCAGTTAATACAATTATAGCATGAACAATAGACAATTATCATGAACAAGGAAATACAATAATAACCATTTTATTATTGCCTCTAGGGCATATTTCCAACAGTCTCCCACTTGCACTAGAGTCAATAATCTATTTCACATCACCATGTGATTAACACTCAAAGTTCACTAGAGTCAATAATCTAGTCCACATCACCATGTGATTAACACTCAATGAGTTCTAGGGTTTGATCATGTTATGCTTATGAGAGAGGTTTTAGTCAACGGGTCTGCAACATTCAGATCCGTGTGTGCTTTACAAATCTCTATGTCATCTTGTAGATGTAGCTACCACGCGCTACTTGGAGCTATTCCAAATAACTGCTCTACTATACGAATCCGGTTTACTACTCAGAGTCATCCGGATTAGTGTCAAAGTTTGCATCGACGTAACCCTTTACGACGAACTGTTTTACCACCTCCATAATCGAGAAAATTCCTTAGTCCACTAGATACTAAGGATAAGTTCGACCGTTGTCATGTGATCCATTCCCGGATCACTGTTGTACCCCTTGACTAACTCATGGCAAGGCACACTTCAGGTGCGGTACACAGCATAGCATACTGTAGAGCCTACATCTAAAGCGTAGGGGACGACCTTCGTCCTTTCTCTCTCTTTTGCCGTGGTCAGGTCATGAGTCTTACTCAATACTCACACCTTGTAACACAACCAAGAACTCCTTCTTTGCTGATCTATTTTGAACTCCTTCAAAAACCTGTCACGGTATGTATTCATTTGAAAGTACTATTAAGCGTTTTTTATCTATCCTTATAGATCTTGATGCTCAATGTTCAAGTAGCTTAATCCAGGTTTTCCATTAAAAAACACTTTTCAAATAACCATGGATGCTTTCCAGAAATTCTACATCATTTTTGATCAACAATATGTTAACAACATATACTCATCAAAAATTCTATAGTGCTCCCACTCACTTCTTTGGAAATACAAGTTTCTCATGAACCTTGTATAAACCCAAAATCATTGATCATCTCATCAAAGCGTTCATTCCAACTCCGAGATGCTTACTCCAATCCTTAGAAGGATTGCTGGACCTTTGCATACTTGTTAGCATCTTTCAGGATTGACAAAACGTTATGGTTGTATCACATACAACCTTTCCTCAAGAAAATCATCGAGGAAACAATGTTTTGACATCCTATCTGCAAGATTTCATAAATAATGCAGTAACTGCTAATATAATTCTAATAGAATCTTAGCATCGCTACGAGTGAGAAAGTCTCATCACAGTCAACTCCTTGAACTTGCCGGAAAACATCTTAACAATAAGTCGAGCTTTCTTAATGGTGACACTTACCATCATTGTCTGTCTTCCCTTTAGAATCCATCTGTACCCAACAGCCTTACGACCATCAAGTAGTTCTTTCAAAGTCTATACTTTGTTTTCGTACATGGATCCTCTCGGATTTTAGGGCCTCAAGCCATTCGTCGGAATCCGGGCCCACCATCGCTTCTCCATAGCTCGTAGGTTCGTTGTTGTCTAGCAACATGACTTCCAAGACAGGATTACGTACCACTCTGAAGTAGTACGCATCCTTATCGTCCTATGAGGTTTGGTAGTGACTTGATCTGAAGTTTCATGATCACTATCATAAGCTTCCACTTCAATTGGTGTAGGTGCCACAGGAACAACTTCATGTGCCCTACTACAAATTAGTTGAAGTGACGGTTCAATGACCTCATCAAGTCTCCACCATCCTCCCACTCAATTATTTCGAGAGAAACTTTTCCTCGAGAAAGGACCCGTTTCTAGAAACAATCACTTTTACTTCCAGATCTGAAATAGGAGGTATACCCAACTGTTTTGGGTATTCTATGAAGATGCATTTATCCGCTTTGGGTTCGAGCTTATCAGCCTGAAACTTTTTCACATAAGCGTCGCAGCCCCAAACTTTTAAGAGACGACAGCTTAGGTTTCTCTAAACCATAGTTCATACGGTGTCGTCTCAACAGAATTGCGTGGTGCCCTATTTAAAGTGAATGCAGTTGTCTCTAATGCCTAACCCATAAACGATAGGTGTAATTCGATAAGAGACATCATGGTATGCACCATATCCAATAGGGTGCAGTTATGATGTTCGGACACACCATCACACTATGGTGTTCCAGGCGGTATTAGTCATGAAACAATTTCCACAATTTCTTAATTGTGTGCCAAACTCGTAACTCAGATATTCATCTCTATGATCATATCACAGACATTTTATCCTCTTGTCACGACGATCTTCAACTTCACTCTGAAATTACTTGAACCTTTCAATAATTCAGACTTGTGTTTCATCAATTAAATATGCTCAGCATCTACTCAAATCATCTGTGAAGTAAGAACATAATGATATCCACTGCGTGCCTCAGCACTCATTGGGCTGCACACATCAAATGTATTACTTCCAACAAGTTGCTCTCTTGTTCCATCTTACTGAAAACGAGGCCTTTCAGTCATCTTGCCCATGTGGTATGATTTGCATGTCTCAAGTGATTCAAAATCAAGTGAGTCCAAATGATCCATCTGCATGGACTTTCTTCATGCATATATACTAATAGACATGGTTCGCATGTCTCAATCTTTTCAAAGACGAGTCCAAAGATCCATCAACATGGAGCTTCTTCATGCGTTTTATACCAATATGACTCAAGTGGCAGTGCCACAAGTATGTGGTACTATCATTACTATCTTATATCTTTTGGCATGAACATGTGTATCACTACGATCGAGATTCAATAAACCATTCATTTTACGTGCAAGACCATTGAAGGTATTATTCAAATAGACAAAGTAACCATTATTCTCCTTTAATGAATAACCGTATTGCTATAAACATGATCCAATCATGTCTATGCTCAACGCAAACACCAAATAACAATTATTCAGGTTTAACCCCAATCTCGATGGTAGATGGAGCATGCGATGCTTGATCACATCAACCTTGGAAACACTTCCAACACATATCGTCATCTCACCTTTAGCTAGTCTCCGTTTATTTCGCAGCTTTTATTTCGAGTTACTAACACTTAGCAACCGAACTGGTATCTAATACCCTGGTGCTACTAGGAGTACTAGTAAAGTACACATTAATATAATGTATATCCAATATACTTCTGTCGACCTTGCTAGCCTTCTCATCTACGAAGTATCTAGGGTAGTTCTTCTTCAGTGACCGTTCCCCTCATTTCAGAAGCACTTAGTCTCGGGTTTGGGTTCAACCTTGGGTTTCTTCACTAGAGCAGCAACTGATTTGCCGTTTCATGAAGTATCCCTTCTTGCCCTTGCCCTTCTAGAAACTAGTGGTTTTACTAACCATCAACAATTGATGCTCCTACTTGATTTCTACTTTCGCGGTGTCAAACATCGCGAGTTGCTCAAGTATCATCATGTCTATCCCTGATATGTTATAGTTCATCACGAAGCTCTAATAGCTTGGTGGCAGTGACTATGGAGAACCATCACTATCTCATCTGGAAGATTAACTCCCACTCGATTCAAGTGATTGTAGTACTCAGACAATCTGAGCACATGCTCAACGATTGAGCTTTTCTCCCTTAGTTTGCAGGCCTAAGAAATTTGTCAGAGGTCTCATACCTCTTGACGTGGGCACTAGTCTGAAATCCCAATTTCAGTCTTTGGAACATCTCATATGTTCTGCGATGTTTCAAAACCGTCTTTGGTGCCACAATTTTAAACCGTTAGCATCACACACTGAACTATCACGTAGTCATCAAAACGTGTATTTCAGATGTTTCGCAACATCTACAGACGACGCTCGAGGTTCAGCACACCGAGCGGTGCATTAAGGACATAAGCCTTCTGTGCAGGAATGAGGACAATCCTCAGTTTACGGACCCAGTCCGCATAATTGCTACTATCAACTTTCAACTAAATTTTCTCTAGGAACATATCTTAGTAGAACTAAAGCGTAAGCTACGACATTATTTGTAAAGACCTTTTGACTATGTTCATGATAATTAAGTTCATCTGATTATTTAATGAACTCCCACTTAGATAGACATCCCTCTAGTCATCTAAGTGATACATGATCTGAATCGACTAGGCCGTGTCCGATCATCACGAGAGACGGACTAGTCATCATCGGTGAACATCTCCATGTTGATCGTATCTACTATACGACTCATGTTCGACCTTTCGGTCTCTTGTGTTCCGAGGCCATGTCTGTACATGCTAGGCTCGTCAAGTCAACCTAAGTGTTTTGCTTGTGTTCCGAGGCCATGTCTGTACATGCTAGGCTCGTCAACACCCGTTGTATGCGAACGTTAGAATCTATCACACCCGATCATCACGTGGTGCTTCGAAACAACGAACCTTCGCAACGGTGCACAGTTAGGGGGAACACATCTCTTGAAATTTTAGTGAGGGATCATCTTATTTATGCTACCGTCGTTCTAAGCAAATAAGATGTAAACATGACAAACATCACATGCAAATCATAAAGTGACATGATATGGCCAATATCATCTTGCGCCTTTGATCTCCATCTTCGAGGCGCGGCATGACACCATGATCTCCATCATCATGATCTCCATCATCGTGTCTTCATGAAGTTGTCTCGCCAACTATTACTTCTACTACTATGGCTAACGGTTAGCAATAAAGTAAAGTAATTACATGGCGTTTTCATTGACACGCAGGTCATACAATAAATTAAGACAACTCCTATGGCTCCTGCCGGTTGGCATACTCATCGACATGCAAGTCGTGATTCCTATTACAAGAACATGATCAATCTCATACATCACATATATAATTCATCACATCCTTTTGGCCATATCACATCACATAGCATACCCTGCAAAAACAAGTTAGACATCTTCTAATTGTTGTTGCATGTTTTACGTGGCTGCTATGGGTTTCTAGCAAGAATGTTTCTTACCTACGCAAAAGCCACAACGCTGATATGCCAATTGCTATTTACCCTACATAAGGACCCTTTTCATTGGATCTGATCCAACTAAAGTGGGAGAGACAGACACCCGCTAGCCACCTTATGCATCAAGTGCATGTCAGTCGGTGGAACCTGTCTCACGTAAGAGTACGTGTAAGATCGGTCCAGGCCGCTTCATCCCACAATGCCGCCGAATCAAGATAAGACTAGTAACGGCAAGCAAATTGAACAAATCATCGCCCACAACTACTTTGTGTTCTACTCGTGCATAGAATCTACGCATAGACCTCGCTCATGATGCCACTGTTGGGGAACGCAGCAATAATTCAAAAAATTTCTACGTGTCACCAAGATCAATCTAGGAGATGCTAGCAACGAGAGGGAAAAGAGTGCATCTACATACCCTTGTAGATCGTGAGCAGAAGCGTTCAAGTGAACGGGGTTGATGGAGTCATACTCGTCGTGATCCAAATCACCGATGACCGAGCGCCGAACGGACGGCACCTCCGCGTTCAACACACGTACGGTTGGGAAGACGTCTCCTCCTTCTTGATCCAGCAAGGGGAGGGAGAGGTTGATGGAGATCCAGCAGCACGACGGCGTGGTGGTGGAAGCAGCGGGGATCTCGGCAGGGCTTCGCCAAGCTCAGCGAGAGGGGGAGGTGTCACGTGAGGGAGAGGGAGGCGCCAGGGGCTTGGGGTGCTGCTCCCATGCACCTCCCCACTATATATAGTGGTGGAAGGGGCTGGTTTCTTGCCCTCCAAGTCCATTGGGGCATTGGCAAAGGTGGGGGAAAGAAATCCCATCATTTCCTTTCCCCACCGATTGTTATCCCCCTTTTTTAGGGATCTTGATCTTATCCCTTCGGGATATGATCTTATTCCTTCTAAGGTGGGATCTTGGTGCGCCTTGACCAGGGGTGTGGGGCCTTTCCCCCACTACCCACGTTAATGTGGGTCCCCCCATGCAGGTGGGCCCCACTTCGGAACCTTCTAGAACCTTCCCGGTACAATACCGAAAAATCCCGAACATTTTCCGGTGGCCAAAATAGGACTTCCCATATATAAATCTTTACCTCCGGACCATTCCGGAACTCCTCATGACGTCCGGGATCTCATCCGGGACTCCGAATGACTTTCGGATTTCCGCATACTAATATCTCTACAACCCTAGCGTCACCGAACCTTAAGTGTGTAGACCCTACGGGTTCGGGAGACATGCAGACATGACCGAGACGACTCTCCGGTCAATAACCAACAGCGGGATCTGGATACCCATGTTGGATCCCACATGTTCCATGATGATCTCATTGGATGAACCACAATGTCGAGGATTCAATCAATCCCGCATACAATTCCCTTTGTCAATCGGTACGTTACTTGCCCGAGATTCGATCGTCGGTATCCCAATACCTTGTTCAATCTCGTTACCGGCAAGTCACTTTACTCGTACCGTAATGCATGATCCCGTGACCAAACCCTTGGTCACATTGAGCTCATTATGATGATGCATTACCGAGTGGGCCCAGAGATACCTCTCCGTCATACGGAGTGACAAATCCCAGTCTCGATTCGTGCCAACCCAACAGACAGTTTCGGAGATACCTGTAGTGCACCTTTATAGGCACCCAGTTACGTTATGACATTTGGTACACCCAAAGCATTCCTACGGTATTCGGGAGTTGCACAATCTCATGGTCTAAGGAAATGATACTTGACATTAGAAAAGCTCTAGCAAATGAACTACACGATCATTCTCCTAATGATGTGATCCCGTTATCAATGACATCCAATGTCCATGGTCAGGAAACCATAACCATCTATTGATCAACGAGCTAGTCAACTAGAGGCTTACTAGGGACATGTTGTGGTCTATGTATTCACACATGTATTACGGTTTCCAGTTAATACAATTATAGCATGAACAACAGACAATTATCATGAACAAGGAAATACAATAATAACCATTTTATTATTGCCTCTAGGGCATATTTCCAACACGGGCAGGGGGGCTGGACAATCGATCTGCTCCGCTGTCGCTACCCAGTCCTGTTAAATGGCGTGGAGGCTTAGATCCCGCGCATGGTTATACTAGGGAAAAGAACATCTTATGAGATATAAAAGACTTACCGGATTGGCAGGGCGCTTTGCACTGAGTCCGTGGTGCTCGGTAACGGGAGGAGGTACCTTGGCGCCCATGAACAGCACCTTCCAGACGTCCTTGTGCGTCGTGTCGAAGAGCTCTCGTAGCGTCTGGTGCTTAGCCGGGTCGAACTCCCACAAATTGAATGCCCGTCTTTGACACGGGAGGATCCAGCGGAAGAGCATGACTTGGACCACGTTGACAAGCTTGATTTTCTTGATTATCATGTTCTTGACGCGGGTCTGGAGTCCGGTCAGCGCCACCGATGAACCCTAGGATAGCCCATTCTCTTTCCAGGAGGTAAGCCGCATGGGGATTCCGGATCGAAATTCGGGGGCCGCCACCCAGTTGGTGTCGCGCGGCTCGGTGATGTAGAACCACCCCGATTGCCACCCCTTTATGGTGTCCACATAGGAGACTTCGAGCCAGGTGACGTTGGGTATTTTGCCCACCATGGCGCCTCCGCACTCCGCTTGCTGGCCGACCACCACCTTCGGTTTAACGTTGAAGGTCTTCAGGCACAGGCCGAAGTGGGGCTTGATGCGGAGGAAGGCCTCGCACACGAAGATAAACGCCGAGATGTTGAGGATGAAATAGTGGGCCAGATCGTGAAAGTCCAGCCCATAGTAGAACATGAGCCCACGGACAAACGGGTGGAGGGGAAATTACAGTCCGCGGACGAAGTGGGTAAGAAATACCACCCTCTCATGGGGTTCTGGAGTAGGGACCATCTGCCCCGCATCTGGTAGCCGGTGCGCGATATCTACGGCCAGGTATCCGGCTCCCCGGAGCTTTGTGATGTCCTCCTCCGTAACGGAGGAGACTATCCACTTGCCTTCCGCTCTGGACATGCTTGGAGTGGTTTTGAGGAGAAAATGCGAACTTGGGGGCTGGAGATCAAGAGCGCAAGAATGGATGAGAGAGGAAGAAGAAGGCGTGGGTGAAAAAGATGAATCCTAGTCCCTTTATAAGGGCGGAAGAAACTATGCGCCTCCCCACCTGCCTGGTAAACTCGCTTATTCCCCAAGCGCCGTAATTGATGGCGCGGTTGGGTTGCCCACACCCATATTGTTGAGAATCCCGTGATAGGGGGACACGATCTCTGCTTAGACAAGACGTGCCAAGAAAACCGCCTCGCAATATGTGTAGTAGCTGATTAGGAGAAACGGTTCGAATAATGACCGGGCCGTGGCGTGATGTCACGCTATGAAACTTGTCAGCAGATTAGATTTGTGAAAATATTATACTCTCTACGCTGGTATGTGGAATTTATTTTACAGAGCCGGGCACGATCCTTGTGTTTAAAATCTTCTATGGAGTATTCGGAGGAGGAACCCGCCTTGCAATGCCGAAGACAATCTGCGCGCCGGACTCATCATCATTGAAGCCTGGTTCAGGGGCTACTGAGGGAGTCCTGCATTAGGGGGTCCTCGGACAGCCGGATTATATACTTTAGCCGGACTGTTGGACTATGAAGATACAAGACTCAAGACTTCGTCCCGTGTCCGGATGGGACTCTCCTTTGCGTGGAAGGCAAGCTTGGCAATACGGATATGTAGATCTCCTCCCTTGTAACCGACTCTGTGTAACCCTAGCCCCCTCCAGTGTCTATATAAACCGGAGAGTTTAGTCCATAGGACAAGAACAATCATAATCATAGGCTAGCTTCTAGGGTTTAGCCTCTACAATCTCGTGGTAGATAAACTCTTGTAATACTCATATCATCAAGATCAATCAAGAAGGAAGTAGGGTATTATCTCCATCGAGAGGGCCCGAACCTGGGTAAACATTGTGTCCCCCGCCTCCTGTTACCATCCGCCTTAGACGCACAGTTCGGGACCCCCTACCCGAGATCCGTCGGTTTTGACCGACACTGAGGTCAACATAGCTACGGCAAAGAGGTTGTACACTTGTCGCATCACTTATTACTCTACATTCATGTCGATCCATTAGGGCTATTTTGGTTCAAAGGAAAAACATAGCAATAGGAGATTTTCCTCTGGCAGTCTACTATTCAATTATTCATGCATTTTATTGAATGGAATGGAGCAAAACATCCACCTAGACCTACTTTTCAAAATCCTATGCATGAAAACAAGACCAAGTGCATTAGTGGAAGAATAACATTCTAACTGTACACTCTTTCATATGGTTTCACTTTAATTTGGCCATGTTTCTTTGCATTCCTCTGCTCTTCCAATTCCTGTGAACCAAACACCCGAGTTGACAGAAATCCTGTGTTTACAAATGCTATGTTTCCCATGTGCATTCCTATCCTATTCCGGTGTTTTTCCTATCCCTGTGTTTTTAGAATCATGCAAGACAAAGGAGCCCTTACAGAATTACTTCAGTTACAGGTAGGTGTCGAAGAAAACATTGTGTGGTTTGTCCTGCTCCTGCCGCAACGTCGTCCACCTCACCTGAGCTGCTCCATCGACAGAAGCATCCACCAAACAAGACATCACGAATCCTAACCATCTTTCACTGCCTCAGATCTCCTCCCCTGCCGTCGGCAGCCACTGCAACGGCATCACCATCTTCGACTCAACATATGAACCTGAGGAGTACATGGGTCCACAAGAGAGGTCGCACTCTTTTGTTTCTGCTTATGTCATGCATTGCTTAATATTACCTGCTACTTTATCGTCCTGTTCACCTCTTAGACTCCAAGTCACATCCAAATTAATGTTCAAACTTGAGTTCTAAATTAGTTGTGGGGCACATATCGAGGCAGCAATGAATAGTATCTTTGTCTAATATCTGGTTCACCTAGGGTATGCCTATGTTGTTCATCTTGGGTGGGAAACAAATAGTAAAGCAATCATCATCTGCCTTTTTATTAAATTAAAGCAATCATCAGCTTGCTATCATTACTTTTGCATCCATCCACTGGTTGTTACCACCACTCTAGATTTCTGCATGCTCTCCTTACATAATCTCACTATATTTTTTTCGTTTGCATGTCAGATATTGTACACAGTCATGCTGAACATGTAGAAAAAAGAGAAGAGTTTTGCGCGGCAATACAATGTCATGCAGACATCGGTCCATGGTGGGTTCAATGGCAAACCCTCCCCCCTCTCTAGATTGTAATCCAGAGGAAGATATATGTTCTGAGGCGGATACAGACGCAACTGACCACTCCTATTTACCCCCCAAGGTGTTTGCTCTAACTTGGCATGATGATGTTAGTCATATCATGCATATGTTGCCTTGGAGTGCCTACTTTCGACATCATATATGTCATCTTCTTAGTTTAGACATGTTCTGTAATGCCACATGTTTAGTTTCTATATCATTTATGGGAATTATGCAGTCTCATGTCTTTTAGCCAGCCATAATGTATGTGAAATGTGCAATGCCATCCTGTTTAACCAGGCATCATATATTTGAATGATATCTTGCCCATCCTTTTCTTCATTAAATTTCCATTTGTCAACAATGTTTGTACATTAAACTACTCTTCATGTGAATCAACCATTTGAGTGTGTGATGGAAAAATCTGGAGTGAAAACAAGGCCTTCAGAGCAGACAGTGCTACTTGTCGAAGCAGATCTCTTGCTGGGTCCTCATAGCTCCTCAGAGATGGATTCAGAGATAGATGACCAGTCCTATTCCCCCACCGAGGTGTATGCTCTAACTTGGCACGGTTATACTGCTCATATCATGCGTATGGTGTCTTGCATTGCGTAGTTTAGACATCATATACACAATATTCAACACAATGTTCTTAGTTCAGACATCATATATGTGAATGCCCTCTGCTTAGCATATAAATCACATATGTGAATTAAATCATGCAATCCTGATTACTTAGATAACATGTATGTGAATTATGTCATGCGATGATGCTTAGTTAGTCATCATATCTTTGAATTATGTTATGCTATGCTATCCAGTTTAGATAGACATCATAGATGTGAAATTAAGTCATGTCATCCATTTTAGTTAAACAATATACATGTCAACTATTTCATGCCTTCTTTTTTCCACACTATCTATTGCATCTGTCTCTCATACAATGTCTGTACATTCAACTACGTTTCCTGTTTATCAGCCATTTGAATTGGAGCGAGTGATGGCAGTATCTAGTGGAGTAAAAACATGGTCTTCAAATAAAACAGTGCTACCTCTTGGTGGAGATAGAAGCCCGGTTGTACATGCACGAGAACCAGGCCTACCACACATAACCCAGACTCTCGTAGATTGAATCCCTACTGTGATGGACAGAGAACAAGCTTCACCCAATCTAATGCCAACCCCAGCAGATTGTAACCTAGTTCCTGTTGAGACAACACCATCTCCACCATAGAGCTCCCAAACAAGAGCAGTTAGTAAGGCAGCTCCAGTGCCCAAAGCACCAGTACTACCATGGCGAACCCCCACTCCACCAGTTAGTATTCCTATGCCTGTGGAGGAAGCACAACCAGCCATTCGTAGTTTAGCTTCTATCGCATTTGATGTTGTTAAATCCTATGTGCGTATCTTCCCATCATGGAAATATTATACTGAAGATGAAGGAAAATGCCAGTTGCAGGTGTTTGTCGAGGAGTTATGTGTATGTAATGGTATTCATGGCAATTACTTTGCTTTGTCCCATACATTCTACCTCCATGATGGTCATAATACAACAAAATATCCCATTTTTCTCAATAGAGAAGGACCGATTTGGAAACTCAGGATGAGGTAACCTGTGCTAATACCTCTGCTATCTTCAAGAATGCTTGGTGGCAGTATCGGAATTACCTGAAGAAAACGTACTTCACTGTCAAAGAAACTCATCAAATTCCTTTACGTTCTCCTGAGACACATTTACACGACGATGACTGGGAACGCCTTGTTCTGTACTGGTCCCGAACCAAGAATGTGGTAAGGTCTATGAGCTCATTTTTTTAAGTACTATATGCTTGCATCTTACTGTACTCTGTTCATGTAGAACAAGTGCTTAAACATGAAGAACAACTGTTCTCATTTAAGATTCCATTGCTATCGTGCATACTTGTTTGCTCTTGTATCACTGTATTTACTCATACAAACTTTTTTTTAAATTGAAGGATCCAATCGAAACTCCAATGGCACAACAGGTATGTTTACGCCTGTCTCTTTAACAGGTTTGCTCTTATAAATTGCTCTGTTGATTTCAATTTCAATTGTGTATACAGTTGACTTCTCATATCGTGCACATTACTAGCATCACAAGAGATCCAATAGTGTTGTTGTACATGTAGACCCGTGGTACCCATCTGAAATCTTGTTGTGCCGTGTAGTTTCCCACGCTTTGTATTCTTTCAGTGCTGCTTTCTCTTGAACTGATATGATTTGAACCATGTCTCTATTTTGATTTGGCAAGACAATGCAGTGACCATAGGACATACATATATGTTTGTTTAATGCTTTTATAATGTACTACTTGGCAATAGAAGACTTGGTAGTTTAATCTTGTCCACCTTACTAATGAACTGGTTCACCGAAATGAGTTTCATATACTAGTACATGCTAAACAGGTTATGTGTCTGCTTGTTTCTTCTTTTAGAATGCTGACAGAATATTGGGGAAGAGTGCCTTATTAAGCAATGGTAAAGGAAGTAATGCAGATAAGGTTCAGGATAGTGAGGCATCCTTGTTGGTCTCCAACAAAGCTGACAAAATGGCTAAGGAAAACTATCTTGAAGACAGTGAGACAACCCCAAAGTCCAGTCTTGGTTTAGTGTTTTAGTGACTGCCCACTACCGCTGAAACAAACTATTCAAAATCACTGTCTGAATGAGTTTGGTTTCTTGAGTCTCAAGTACAAGCTAAAAGACATCGATCAGCTGTGATGCGACAAGAAGCGGAAGGACTGCGAAGTCCCTAGAGCATTCAGATGCATACTTTCTGGTGCAACAGCAAGCGTTGGAGGATTTTAGCGCCAAATAGGACTAAGCTAATAAGCTTGCTAAGCTTATTGCCAGCATGGTGGATACCCTGGATAACGTTTCTTGAAATCTTCTGAAGTTGTTTCAGTTATGGACTTGTTTTGCTGCCGCGCTTATTTGCACTGGTGGCCAATTTAGACGGCCAGTATATGTAATACGCTACTTTGTTCCCTATATTTGCACTGGTGGTGAACTTTGATGCCCAGTGGATGTAATATGTGTAATAGCCGTAATAGCCTAGCGTTAGTTGCTTGCTTATTTATTTCCTTATTGTCTTGTTTAGTTGTTTGCTTGTAGTCACTTTAGTTCTTTTTCCGTATTTTTCTAGTGGCCACAATAACCTATTTTTGGTAACTAGGCCACAATAACCATGGCAACACACGAACTGTTGTAACCATGGGCCTCCTACGGGCCGTGGGATCCATGGGCCTTCTACGGGCCATAGGATCCATGGGCCTTCTACGGGCCGTCGGATCCATGGGCCTTCTATGGGCCGTAGGATCCATGGGCCTTCTACGGGCCGTAGGATCCATGGGCTTTCTATGGGCCGTATGATCCATGGGCCTTCTACGGGTCATAGGATCTATTGGCCTTCTATGGGCCGTAGGATCCATGGGCCTTCTACGGGGCGTATAATCATTTCGCCAAACGTGCGTCATACTATTTGTGGACCATAACGGGTCGTTAATAGGTCGTATATGATAACGCTATGAAAACAGCCCAACTGGTTAATGGGCCACAAACAGGCCGACTGTAACCACGAGCTGAATTTGGCCCACAAACGGAACAGGCCAGTAACGGACCATAACTAACCGAATTCTAGAAATGAGCCTAAGAATAAATGGTCCCTTAGAAGGCCGAAAGTTAACACGGGCTGGAAATGGCCGATGGGATAATGGGTCGTTAATGGGAATAAACCGATACACTATTCATTATGGACCAGTTTCATCTCGGGCCTTTAATGGGCCCAGAGTTACAAAGGGTCTCCTATGGGCCGAATGACGTCATGGGCCATACAAGGGCCGGAAGTTACAACGTGCTGGTATCATATTGGACGGCCCAGATGAAACTATTGGGCAAAATTCCGGTAGGCCGTTTGTTAGCGGGCTGTAAATGGGCTATATGCGAACAGGCCGTTAACAGGCTTTCCGTTGGTCGGCCCGCTACCTTTTGACCAAGCCAAACGGGCCGGCCGTTTACTGGAATGGGCCCCTGTTGGGCCGTGCCATGTGTCGATGAATCATAGGCACCTTCGGTCCAATGAGTGGATGACATCTGTCCCAACGGTGAGCCGACACGTGGTTACTCTGGCCATTGAGAATTTTACATGTGGAAAATCCCCATTGGTTCGGGCTGTTAACGGGTTATCGGATCCAAACCGGAACCCGATATCTTAACGGCGTCCCGTTACGGTGGATGCCACGTGTCGGTCACCCTTGACAAAAGCACTTCTGTGACACACGATTTATCGTCATGGAAGTGGACACTTCCGTGATGATAATTTTGGTAATGTCATGGAACACTTCTACGACAGCACAGGTATGACTATCTTGATTCTGTCATAAAATCGTCATGGATGTACATGCATGACAGAAAACATGACCTGCTGTGACAAACACGTATCATCACGCAAGTGTATTTTTTTGTAGTGGAACAACTGAAATAAACAAGGCATACTGCAAACAACCAAATATAGCAACTAAAACTGGACATATTCTCACTACACTACAAAAGGGACTCGACAAAACAAATCATGGGTTCCCCCCTGTGAAGAGGCATGGCAAAACAAATCATGGGTTTCCTCACTTGTCACAGATGGGCTCGTTCTTGTGGGAAGAGCATGGACCCTGGATGCGCTCCATGTTGTGGTAGATGGGCTCCTTCCCCTTGGAAGAGCACGGCTGTAGGGTGCCCTCCCTGATGTCGCAGATGGGCTCTTTCCCCTTGGAAGAGCATATGGGCTCTTTCCCCTTGGAAGAGCCGGAGAGGGTGCCCTCCTCGTGGTCGCCGTTGATGAGGTCTGACTTGGAAGCTGTGGATCCCAAGCCAGCATCGCAGAATGTGTCCTTCCGAAATGACAAAAGGGGCTCGATGGCGATGTAGGATGGCAAATTGTTGACAGCGAGCTAGAGGAGATCAGCAGCGGGGCCATGGATGAGATCGACGGTGGTTGAACCCGAGGGGTTGGGGATGGGCCACTTAACCTGTGACATAGCCCGCCTAAGGCCGTCGCTGTTGATGACCTCGATGTCATAGCCGGCATTCAAGAAATACCCGCATACTCTAGCCTGCTGCTTGAGTGCCTGCGGCCTGTAATGGTCGTTGGCTTCCTCGGCGACGTTGGGCGAAGAGACCATGATACACCTCTTTGGGCCAGTCGCTCCTCGAGCTCCACGGGAAGCGTAGCCGGTCTTAGGTTGCGATGCTCTGGAGTGGGGGATGGGATGGGAAACTATAGGAAAGGGGATGTTTGGCAGGCGTCATCTAAGAAACTCAGGGCGGCTTGGGTATGGAGATCAGTGGGTAAGTTGTACGGGCAAACCTGCAGATGTTGACAATGGAGGCCTTGTGGCGGCGACAGCGGCAGCGACGGCGGGGACCTTGCTAGGGTTTTGAGCGAGGGAGGGGTTGTATGTGTGTGCGCGCCCGAGGAGGTGTTGGTGTGTGTGTGTGTGTGTGTGTGTGTGTGTGTGTGTGTGTGTGTGTGTGTGGAGGGGGGCGGGGGCGGGGGTGAGTTTGAGGAAATGACGCGAGTACTGAAAAATTTACTACACGGGAGTCAAACGCGGGAGTGAAATGCCGGGGCTATTGAAAATTTTGATGATGGTGCATCGCACACGGTTTGGAGATAACAACCATGTGTTATGAAACAGAAAGACCCTCGAGGAGGGCAGATATTTTCAAGGGATGCAGGCAGGATTGGGAACAAGATACATCACACACGGTAGAAACACAATAACTGTGTGTTATGAAACAGAAAAAAGCTGCAGGCTGGTAGATATTTTTTAGAGGGGAAGCCTCGTGCCCTCGTGGAGCCCAATGTACTGTGCGGATGTGTGCGTGACAGGGGCACCGGCGTGGCACACGGTTAGTTTGAGTGAACCGTGTCTGTTGTGTCATCTAACTTGTCTAATGTTCATAAATTTGGCGAAAAAATGACGCGGGAGAGGGTCAGATCACGAACACGCTTGCATGTGGACCAAATTTATGTATGAAAAGGGTGGTTTTATGTTCAAATACCAAATGAAATGCATGGTATTTCTTTCCCCCCTCATGTTGTCACGAAGGGAATCCTAAGCTATGAATGCATGCCCCCCCCCCACGGAGGTTCACCTAGCAAAGTGCGAAGTAGTTAGAAGCCCCCCCCCATGTCGGCACGAAGGGAATCCTAAGCTATGAATGCATGCTCCCCCTCGTGTCGGCACGAAGGGAATCCTAATATATGAATGCATGCCCCCACCCCCAACCGAGGTTCACCTAGCAAAGTGCGAACTAGCTAGAAGCCCCCCTCGTGTCGGCACGAAGGGAATCCTAAGCTATGATTGCATGCCCCCCAACCGAGGTTCACCTAGCAAAGTGCGAAGTAGCAGCCCCCCACACACTTTTAGTCGGCGGGCCAGAGAGGCATCTCACCAAGATGGATCGTAACATGGACCAAGAATAATCCACCTTGGTCGTACAACCTCTCTCTTGTTGTTGGTCAAAGTGATGGCTGCGACCCCGGAGATGGGCTAGCTCGCAAATAATCACACAAGTAGCTAGTCCCCGAAGATAACCACTGCATGGATGTGGCCCAAACATATATATGTATAGAGAGGTGTGTTTTTAAATACACAATGAAACAACTTTGATGTGGCACCGTGATTTCGAACTAGAAATCCCCACACCGATTGAGGGTTATTAGGTTGACGATGCATATGTATGTTACCCCACACTTCAAGCCGGCGACGGGGATTCATGCATGCATGCGTGCATAGTATATGCGCTCAAACTTAATTAGGTCTGAATCTCACCATGACCTATACTACGATAACATGAACCAATGGAAGAATCTGCCATGGTAACCAATCTTATTGTCGATCAAGGTGATCATGGATGTCCATGCGGGCCCACGAATATATAGGCTTGTCGCCGATAACCACGCGAGGGAGTGTACCATTCGAAGACAACCACTACATGCATATGTATGGAGGTGACCATGCATGCATGTTTGAATACCATTTCACAACATTGCTGTGGCGCGTGCGTCAAAAATCGTACAGTCCCCAAACATAGCGAGATCGGTTCATGAAGTGTCGTTGTACTAGCCACTTCGACTCGATGGGAGGGATTCATGCGTACACATGCATGTGTGTGTGCTCAAACTATATCATGTCATCCTAGAGCATGACCTATATATACCGTATTACAAGCAAAAAAATAATCCCTCCTAAGTCAAATTAACCTCTCTCTTTGTCAGGAAAAAAGTAGTGATGGACCAAGCAGGCCCACAAGTGGAAAGCATCAATATCGCTGATAACCGCTTCAGTGGGTGTGAGAGGACAACCACCATTGCTTTGCATGTGGGCCAAACATATGTTGAATACCCAAAATGCACAACTTTGATGTGCCACATGCCTAAAAAACCGTAAACCCCCCACACAGAGCGTGGTTCATGAAGCGTACTACGTATGATGGTCCCCTTCCCCCTCTTCGAGGCATACTATATGCTCCTACCATAATACGACCCAAAAAGAATCCTCCTCGATGGTGAAATTAATTAACCTCTCCTGATGTAGGTCAAAGTGATGCATGCATCGATGATGGCCTTGTGGGCCCATAGAAGGAAGCGTCACACGTGTTTGTCCTAGCTAGGATAACCACCGCTTGCATGCATGTGGGCCAAAGAGGTGTTGTGTGATGTTTGAATAGCTAATTTCACAACATTGATGTGCCACGTGCCTCGGAAACCGAAAAGTCCTGACACTGAGTGAGGTGTACTTGTTCACAGATGCGTACGTATAGTATATATGCTAGTCCCCTCCCACCTCTTCGACGCGTACTATATACCACAATAACACAAAAAAAGATTCTACCATGCTGGTCAAATTAACCTCACTGCCGGCTGTTCGTCAAAGTGATGGACGACGACCTCGCGGGCCCCACTACTAGGAAAAGGCATGTTAGCGGCGCACCTGTTTTGGCCATTAATGGCGCACTACAGGTGCGCCACTATTATCACGCCATTAGTATACCAGACAGTAGTGGCGCACCAGGCAGTGCGCCATTAGTATGTCACCTAGTGCGCCATTAGTATGCCTCCCAGGGGGCCATATTTACCTTGTGCTCTGGGTTACTAATGGCGCACTAACAGATAATGCGCCACTAGTATTTTTTATAGCAGTGCGCCACTAATGTGCTGTATGGTGCGCCACTAGTATGAATATTAGGATTTTTTTCTTTTCTGATATTTGCACAGGTTACAAAATATATTACTGCACAGAATATAGACAGCAAAACATATAAATAGCAGATTCATCGAATACAATAGAAGATTAGTCTCCGAATACAATTCATCATATTAGCTAGTCTCCGAATTCAAAATACCGAACAAAGTTAGAACATTACAAGTCTCGAGACCGCGAGTAGCAAGTTTGTCTTCACATTACAAGTCGATATCGATCATCTAAACTACCATCACATAGAAGAGAGCTACGGTCATCACGATGAGCATCATCGCGATGAAAGTGGTCTTCATCCGGTTCCTCCTCCGCTCCCTCCTCTCTCCCGCTAGATAGCGCGCGTATCTAGCTTCCGCCTCCGCCCTAGTGGTGTACCCTTTGTAACTGTTACCGCTGAAACGGTGAACCTGTCTCCGACACTCCTCCCAGTCGTCGTAGACTCCGGGAACCTTACCCTTGTACACGACATACGACGGCATCTCTATGCACTAGCCAAACAAAACGTTAGTAGCAATTCACAGACAATACATAAGCAATATATAAGTATGCAACAAAAGGATCGGAAGAGAAAAGCAAGACATTAATAGCACGATTCATGGTCCTACTAATAAATAGCATCGATTACATATAAGTTGAGCGACTGTCCAAACCAAAGAGACATACAAGTTCATTAAAGTTTAATTACAACATGAGCTAATCGATATTTCAGAACTACATAGCATCACTACTTTCGACTCGACTCAGGGACCGGAGCATGGATGAAGCCGCCGTCTGTCGTGATGGTCATGAAATCGCGGGCGTTGTCAGCCTGCATTTGTAGCGTTGTTTCTATCTCACTGTTGGACGGTTGATATCTGAGGTAGAACTGCCCCGAGGTACGAAGGACATCTTGATGGATGATTTCCGCAAACTCCGACTGAATGCGAAAGAATTCTTGTCTGATGTCCGCGTCCTGGATTGCCGACAAGCGTGCGGCCCAATCTTTGAGATTATTTGGTAGCAGAAGGTGATTATGGTCCCGTACGATCGCCCGCATGTGATGGAGGGCGTAGTAGGCATCCTTCTGACCGCCAGGCGGCTGCTTGACGCAGGGGAACGTCGTATTGTGGGTGAACACGTGCTTGCCGTACCTACGAACTGGCCTGCTGAAGGTGCCTCCAGATCTGGCGTAGCCGGGGAGAACATCATCAAGAACTTTCTTGATATTTGTGTAGTCTTTCTTCGACTGACGGTCCGAGTCGAAATACGTGGCCATGGAATATTTCGGGCTTAAGAGGATGAGTGTGCAATGTGTGTCACTGCACAAAACACGGAATGTTAGAAAAAAAAAGAACGATCGAAATCTAAGAAATCATATGTTACGGGGCGGTGAGGGGATGACTTACTCGGGAAAGTAAGGCACGAGGAAGTTATCCTTATCTGGGTTTGCCAGAATGACGCCTTCGAGGTATGAACTCGCGACTTGCCGGTCCCCAGCGCTGCCCAAGATCTTGGCACGCATGTAGAAGGGGTCGACTATCACGATGTCCGGGGTCTTGTCTCTAATGATCCGCATCTCCATACTCAGCGAAAATAGCCGAACGAAGGTGTAGTGCAGCGGATGAAGGTTAAACATAGCGAAGATGTCATCAAACCGCAGGACGATCGTACCCCCGATGGCGCTATCCACAAAGCCCTTGCCCTCTGGCACCTTGGCCACGAAAACCGGGTATGCCACATCATTCTCGGAGAGACGCCGCTTCTCCAAAGAAAGAACACTGTCATGCAGACTCCGCATAGCACCGGTTGCAGCATTGAGCAGATTAGTCGGTAGCATCGGCCTACCCGCCACATGCACCCTCCTCGAGATATCCTTAGGTGAAGGTGGACCGTCCTGAGCACGGATCGTACTCGGTGCCGGCTGGCTCGCACCCTTGTTAGTCTTTCTTTTCCGTCCTTCTTCTTCTGCTGTAATGGGATCGAGTTCTGCTCAGAGACCGCCTTCTTGAGTGTGTTGGGGCTGATAATATTTCGCACCTCGGCTATCTGAGGCTCGGTGAAGGCGGCAGCTGGAGGCGTCTCCTGAGAACTGAACGCCAGACGACGCCTGTTGCAATTGGGTTTCTCCGCGGTACCAGCTAGATCGTCTTTTGCAGGGTTGGGTTCTTGAGAAGGAGGCCCCAAGAATTCGTCACCGTACCCATTTTCGTTGAAGTACTTATCGATGTTGGTAAATGTATCATCGTCGTCGTCATCGTAGTCCGGATCCCGTGCCATATGCATATCTGGATCCTGTGCCATATGCATGTCCGGCATGTCCGGTAGCGTTGCGGGGGTCTTGCCATGGCTTGGCGCCGACACGACTGGCGGTGTTGTCTGTGGGGTGGTGTCCCCCACCCCCAAACGAATCTGGCTCTTCGGCCAAAGCATGGGCCAACTTATGCAAGCACTGAGGGTCATCACATCATCTTCGTCGGCCCCATGGGGTCGATATGGAGGTAATATGTCGTCGAAGCCCGGCAGCACCCGAACCAGTTGAACCCTATAAACGGTGGGTGGCATCTGATTACCGTGGAACATGCGGCTGCCCGGTTGAACAATTCTGCCCTTGGCGACATCGACCAACTCATCATTCACGAAGAGCAGGAGAGTGCACGGAACATCGGCGGCGCCCTACAAAAACATGTAGGGCGTCAGGGATGCCTAGTCAAAGGCAAGGAGATGATGTCATCGGCCGATAGGCTTAATTAGTTACCGTGATGGCGTCGAGCTCGCCTAATGTCGAGGCACCGCCAATGACGGGCGTGCAATTGACGGAGGGGCCGCTTGCTGCCGAGGTGCCGGCCGACGTATTCTTCCCACACCCGGGTGCATTAAGCTGCAATGCCGGCGCCGCCGCGGGAGACACCAATGCCGCCTCCACCTGAGACACCAATGGCGCCGCTGCGGGAGACACCAATGCCGCCGTCACGGGAGACACCAATGGCGCCGCCGGCGCATTGCTCGAGTTGCTGCCCGTGAAGCTGGGAATCGGGGGCGGCCCCTATTGGCCGCCCACCACCCACGCCTGCAGCCCAGAAACCAAGGTAGGTATAATGGCGGTGATCATCGCTCCCAGTTGGTCTCGCACTTGCTCTTCGACCATCTCCGGAATCCGTGCCACTTGTGCCTTGAGTTGTTGAACCTCGCGCTGCTGGCTTTTCAAGCTGGGCTTTCTCTCCTTTCGCCCAGCGGTATAGTATTCTGACCATTTTGTGGACAAGCCTTTGCCGGCCACACGACCAGCTGACGATGGCTTACTGAGCTTATCCTTGTTTTTCATTATGTTCAACGCCCTATTTAAAGGGGTGTCGAAAGGGGAGCTCTGAGACGACCCCGCGCTACTGGTTTAAGTATCCTGCGGAAGGAACGTGAACCATTTAGAAATTTGGCTTCATTAACTAGAATGCAACCATATGGAGCTAATTACGCGGGGGTGTATTCCTTACCAGAACACGCTCAAGTGCCTTGGTCTTCGGATCCGTGGTAAGCTCCTTGGTTACCGGGTCAATCTTGTACCGGGCCCTGACATAGTTCCTGGTCTGCTTGTCACGGTATTTCTCGAAGCGGGGCGGTAGGCCTTCTTTGGCACGCTCTGCATCCTCCTTGTCCCATATAGGTTCCGCTACTCTGTAACCGCCGGGACCGAGTTTGTGGACCCCTAAGTTCAAGTCTCACATATCTTTCCCACACTGACTTGATTCCTCGGATGCGTTGCTCTCGCACTTGATCTTGAACTCACGGTAGTCATCTTCGCTGATCGAAGGATTTTTCTCCTTGATCTTCTCATAACTATCACCTTTTTCAATCATGCTCTTCACGGCGCCTCTCCAAGTAGCCAGGGCCTTGCTCATCTTCGTGAGGGCGGCACTGTTCACTTTATTCCCTGAGAGGCGTGTGTTTGCGGAGTCACCGGGGAACTTGTATCGTTCGTGCAGCTTCGTGAGGAGGAGGCTGCGCAAATTCCCTCGGTCACGATGTCTTAGGTTCTCGGTGTTGATCGAGACGGTGCTTCGGAGAATGCACCCGAGCTGTCCCGTGTACCCCTTGACTATTTCTTTGGGCGCCGTTGGATGCCCCTCGGAGGACACTTCAGTAATTCCTCCTTGACGGTGCCGAGCACGTTCGGGCGCCGGTCCTTCCGTTGCCTCTTCGGTTGGCTGCCATCTGTGCGTGCGCCGCCATCATCAGTGGTGGCATCCTCGGCGGCACCATCAGTGGTGTCATCCCCGACGCCACTAGGGGTTGTGTAGTCGGGATCGGTGTCTTCCGCGGCGTCCTCATAGCGGTGAGGTTCTTCCTCCATCTCCTGGGACAGCTCCCAGAATGCCTTGCCCGAACCGCCGGCCTCATCGTTGTGGGCCATGTTTCGCTCTAAATAGGAAAAAAGTTTGGTCAAAAAGTTGGTTATTGTCAAGGAACAAGATCATGGTCTCATCATTTAGGGTTTGTCGACACCGAGGCATCCTAAAAGCTAAGCTTTTATCATTTAGGGTTTGTCGACGCCGAGGCACCCTAAAAGCCTAAGCTTTCATCATTTAGGTTTTTATCGACACCGAGGCACCCTAAAAGCCAAGGTTTTATCATTTAGGGTTTGTCGACGCTGAGGCACCCTAAATGCTAAGTTAAGTTTTCATCATTTAGGGTTTATCGATGCCGAGGCACCCTAGGTTGACTGATATATATGGGTACTCTAAATGGCAGATCGCATCGGCAGCACCGCCTACTCGAGTGCCTAGGAAAAGAGCGCTGGTGCTTCCGATCATGCTACCCCCTCACAGCCAGAGAAACAGAGAAGGCAACTTGCAGGTTAAACTATCCCAAACAGAGTATTATATCACAGGCACACACATATGTATATATATCACACATACTTGAGTTAACACAGACTACAAAATGAAACAAGTTCACAAGGTTGGATACACATATATGGTGACATATAGAGTAATAACTATGAGTTGATATCACACTTCTATATGTATAACACAAGAGGCAGTTGATCCTACTTAATTAAGTACTAAGATACCCCGGCCCATGCATTAGTCGCAAGTACCCCATATGTCCTATTTTTAGCAAAGTCATGCTAAAATTCACGGAAAATTTCAGCATGACCTTTGCTGAAAATAGGACATATGGAGTACTCGAATTTTCCGGAACGGAAGTTAATCGACATTCTGGCAAACTCAAGGGCCTCTCGGGGTACCTGCAAAATCATCACGACACGATGGTCGGAGACAAAACCCAGCAAACTCCTTCCCTTCACTCAGGGTACAGCAATATATCTTCTAGCCATGAAACCGTACCCTGATTCTCCTTTCTTCCTCTTGCCGAAGAGAGTTGGCTGCAGAGGATGGTCCAACTCAGATCAGCCTGCAGAAGTTCATTGTATAATTCTATTTAGTTCCAAGCATATACGAATACTCTTCAGAGTGGGCACAAAGATGGAAGCAAACTAATAGTACAAAGTGAATAGCAAATCGGCTACTGAAACTATACTGAAACCATACTGAAACTTTACTAAAACTAGTCCTTGCAAGCAAACTGAAACTACTCCTTGGAAGCAAATTGTCTTGGAAGGAGTATTGTGTGCACAAATCTACTCCGGCTAGTTGCTTTCACTTAGAGATTGTTAGGTAGCCGATAGCACAAACAACATGAGTCATTCTTCAGACCGTTACAAATAGAAACAATGGCAACCAACGTTAAAAACCAACATTCCTATATATTATTCTGAAACTTGATATATTGAAATCACTTAGCACTCTCTTTTGTGTGTTCATTCAACACATAAAATTGAGAAAAACGATACCAACTAGGATCGGTATGACCTTCGTTTTTCATTTTCTGTATGATCAATTAAATCTTCTGCAAGCTTATATGAAAAGGTTCAGCAACTTGAAACGTAACTCTTGCTTGGTGTTCCAAATGTGTTGCTATATTTCTGTATCTATAAATTGATGGCCGATGATTTCTTGTGCTCATTTGTTTTTAAAATTGGATCCCAGGAATGCAAGAACAAGACACACAGAGGATATCTTTGCTTTCTTGGATAAAAGTTATGTTGGGTCATTAGGAGTGCAATGAAGGACAAAAGGAGACTTGTTTCTTTATTTGACTGACTGATGTAGGTTTGACTTCTGAAGTCTATTGGACCAGGAATAATTTTTTTGAATTATATTAGGCCTTTTATTAATTATAGAGTATCTGTCTTCTATTTTTCAAAATTCTTCCTTCCATTGAGAAATTTTGGAGATAATATTGTGGACTTTGGTAGTTTTCTTAAATCATTTCATTTATATTTTAAATAACAGTAGGAATTATTTCATAATAGAATTTACCCCAAAAACAAATTCCTTTAATGCCATTTTCAAACTCTGAGTTGCCTCTGTTGCACTAAAACTAATTCAAATAATTTTTATAAAATTGCCACAAAATTTTTGGGAGACCCTATAATTCCTATAAATCATTTTTGAACAAAGACCCATCCTAATCTTTTGAAATTTTTGAGAGAAACACCCACTTTTCCATTCTGATCCATTTTCAGTTTACAACTACAACCCTATTTCCCCTAGCTCCTAAAAATCTACAAAATTATCCCAACAGAAGTACAGTACCTGCACTCCTTTTTCCCAAACATCTCCTGATCACAAGTTCTAAATTTTCAAAATTTGCGGCTTGTGAAGAAACTTCATTTCCTACAATTCCAAAAATTCTGAAACTTTGCTAGCACCTCTGTTTTGATCCAAACCATCACCACAAATTTTTTACAACAGCTTATGTGCATGATCCAGACTTTGTGAAATCTGGACAAAATCAAGTTGCCTTAGGCACCAATCTTCCTGGCCATGATGACCCACCTGCCTAGCTACCTCCTTGCCCTCCCGCCAGTATCTCCTCGACGGACAGCGGGGCGGCGGACCGGTGCAATGGCAAGATAATTGTAGGATAGCAGCAGTAGCGGCAAGATAATTGCATGAAGAGAGAGAGCAACTTACTTTGAGTCAGCATCTTGTCTCCGCTCGATCTGCTGCTTCGGGGGCTTCTGGAGGAGGCGGAGCCGTGCTCGATGAAGCCTGCTCGGGGAGGAAACGCACGATTTGGGCCGACGACGGCAGTGGCTTGCGGTTCAGTGGAGGGTGGTGGATGGTTGGGAGGAGGGGGAGGGGGGGCGGCGCCGGTGGATGGTTCGTTGGGGGTGGCGGCGGTGGTGGTGGATGCTTGGGAGCGGCGGCGGCGGTGGATGCTCGGGGGTGGCGGCGGCTTGCGGTGGTGAGGGGTGGAAGAGCTGCGGTGGTGATGGGTGGAGGAGCGCTAGAGGTGGGGGCGGAGCGCGCCGGAAAGGGGTCGTCGGCGGCGAGGGGGAATGGGATCTGGCGCGGGGGGCGAGGGGGCAAGGGATTTGATCTGGCGCGGGGGGCGAGGGGGAAAGGGATACCAATGGCGCACCTCCCAGGGGTGCGCCATAAGTACATCCATAGCACTGGCGCACCACCGAGGGGTGCGCCATAAGTAACTTTTTTTTATTGATAACAATGGCACACCCTCTCCAGGTGCGCCATTAGTAACTTTTTTTATTGATAAAAATTATTACAGTATATAGAGGAGAGGAGTAGAGGAGGGAGGGAGCATTTACATTCGTTGACGAGGCGGTGGTTGGCGTCGCATCGGAGATGCAGACCGTAGAAGGAGGAGGACGCCGGCGTTCATTGTTAGCCGTCGATGCACTGCGAGTAGCCCCGCCGAAGTCTCCACCTCCGGGCTCCGGCTTCCTCGTCACACTGGCGGAACGAGGTGCAGCTGCCGGTGGGGTGGGGTGGGACGACTGCGGCGAATGGGGTTGGGGCGCGACGTGACCTAGGCTAACCTAGGTTGGAGCGGGGGAGGGTGCGGGGGGTCGGCGGCGGCGGTGGAGCGGGGGGTTGTGAAAAAATATTTAGTTTCATCTAATATTTTTTTAGAAAATGACAAATCAAATTTGAAAACATTTATGAATGTGAAAAAATATCTTCAAATTTCTTATTTGAAAATATTTATGAATATGAAAAAATATCAGCAAATTTTTTATTTGAAAATATTTGAAAAAATATCATAAAAATTTGAAAACATTACCAATGGCGCACCACCTAGGGGTGCGCCATAAGTACACTGATAGCAATGACGCACCTCCTCCTGGTGCGCCATTAGTAACTTTTTATTATTATTTTTAGTTGCATCTAATAATTTTTTAGAAAATGACAATCAAATTTGAAAACATTTATGAATGTGAAAAAATATCATCAAATTTGTTATTTAAAAATATCATCAATATTTTTTTTGGATTTTTAGTTGCATTCATTTGTGAATTGGTAAAACATTTATGAATATGAAAAAATATCATCAAATTTGTCAAAATATTCATGAATTCAAAAAGTGCCCATGAAATTTAAAAATATTCATGAGTTCAAAAAATATTAACAAATTCAATAGTTTTTGTGAGTTAGAAATTCAATACCATAGTAAACACAAATAAATATTCATGAGGACTAGAACAGAAGAAATATCATTTCAAAATGTCGAAATACAATCGAGAAATGAAGACTACAATTTAAATACAATCGATCTTAGCTAGCTATCTTATTTTCACAATCTTCTTGCCCTTCTTTTTCGCAAATGGAGTTCTTCTGTGGAACAGACGTCCTTTAGGTAGGGTGGTCCTGCTTCTTCTTGTGGTGTATGGCACTTCATCGTCGTCGTCATGTTCCATCTTCCGGTCGCCGTACTTTTCGAAGTCTTGTTCATTGGCGACTCCATCCATTCCGATGATCTTCCTTTTGCCTCTCCTCACGAAAACACGACTGGGCTTTGACGGGTCGGTAATGAAGAAGCATTGGTCCACTTGGGAAGCCAGTACCCATGGCTCATTTTTCCCGGTGACGTTTGCGCCCGCGGTCTTGGATTTGGCTTCGGGTATAACAATGGTGGTGAAAGACCGGTCTTCTCTTAGGACGCTCTTGGCCCATCTTACACGAAACATCGGGACCTTCTCTCCAGCGTAGCTCAGCTCCCAGATCTCCTCGATCCTTCCGTAGTATCTGTCCTTGTCGTTACCGTGTAGGATTCCATCGTTACCTCGGAGTTCTGATAACCATCGCTCTTCATGTCCTTGTCCTCGGTGTAGAATGTGTAGCCGTTGATATCGTACGCCTTATAGGTCATCAGGTTGTGCTCGACGCCCTATGACAAGGCGAATATGAGTTTTTCTTCCGCGGAAGAATCCTCATGTAAAGGGTACGACAGAAGCTTCTCCTTGAACCAACGCGTGAAACATGAGTTGTGCTCTTTGATTATATCTCCGTCCGTCCTCTGTGGGCCTCGGTCATTGTACGTCTTCTCAATAAAGGTTTTGTGCTCTACCACCCAAGGATCGACCACGTCTATGTGTTGTAGCGCGACTAGGTTTGCTCTTTCAAAGTCGGCGAGTCAACCCTCGAAGTTGACATGCATTTCGCGGCGACCATCGCGGTGACCCCATCCAGCGAGCCTGCCGAGGTGCCTGTTGACGGGCAGACCAACAGGGTTCTCGATGCCTAGATAATTCATGCAGTAGGAGATGCACTCTTCGGTCAGAAAGCCCCTGGCTATGCTTCCCTCTGGACGTGACATGTTGCGAACGTATCCTTTGATGACACAATTCATCCTTTCGAACGGCATCATGCTGTGCAGGAACATCGGCCCGAGTTGGATGATATCCTCCATGATATGGACCAGCAGATGCACCATAACATTGAAGAATGCGGGCGGGAAGTACATCTCAAGCTTGCATAGTATCACCATGATCTCATCCTGTAGCCTTGTGAGTTGCCTCACGCCAACCGACTTCCGAGAGATGACGTCGAAAAAGTTGCATAGGCCAAATAGCGTTTCACGGACGTGCGCATCCATGATCCCACGGATTGCAATTGGAAGTATCTGCATCATCAGCACGTGACAGTTGTGAGTCTTCATCCCGCTGAACTTCTGCTTCGCTGAGTCTAGGTATCTGCTTATCTTCCCGCGTAACCGTAAGGAAGTTTTACTCCTATGAGGCAGGTGAAAAACTGCTCGATCTCCTCCTGACTTAGAGTGAAGCATGCAGGAGGGTAGTCATTTCCGGTCTTCTTGGCCTTTTTGCCTTTGCGACGACTTTCCGTGTCCTGCTTCGCCTCATCATCATCATCATCATTAGCGTGAAGCTCCTCCCTGATGCCCATTGATTTCAAGTCTGCCCTTGCTTTCGGCCCATCTTTGGTCCTCTCTGGCATGTTGAGCAGGGTACCGAGCAGACTCTCGCACACGTTCTTCGTGATATGCATGATATCAAGGCTTTGAGGCACACGGGTGTCTTCGGGGTTCGGTTTCACCATCGAACAGATCCTTGCATTTTCTCCATGGGTCATCGTCGCGAAGCCACCTTCGATGTCCCATGAACACGGTTTTCGAAGATCCGGGATCTCTATCTAGCTAGCGATACGTTGTGTCATCCATGCACCTGACGCATCCAGAAAATCCATGGACCACCTGCCCCGCGAGATATCCGTAACCGAGATAGTCGTGCACCGTCGTGAGCAGTGCGGCTCTCATAGGGAAATATTCTTTCTCTGCGGCGTACCACGTATTGGCTGGCGTTTTCCACAGCGTGTCTAGCTCCTCTTTCAGCAGCCCCAGATAAAGATTGATGTTGTTCCCTGGTGGTTTCGGCCCTTCAATTAGCATACTCATGTGAATGTACTTCCTCTTCATGCACAATCAGGGGGGAAGGTTGTACATCCACACAAACACAGGCCAGGTGCTATGTGTGCTTCTTTGGCTACCAAACGGATTGACTCCATCGGTGCTCGCGCCCAGCACGATGTTCCTTGGATCGTCCCCAAATTCTGGGTGTTCGAAGTTCAACGCTTGCCACAGTCTCTCATCCTTAGGGCGACTCAGCATCTTGTCTTTTTTATTTATCTCCGGATCATTTCCGTCATCTTCTCGCTTCTTCTCCTCCCTATCCGCGTGCCAACGCAGGAGCTTTGCTAGCTTAGGGTCCGCGAAATACCGCTGCAGACAAGAAGTGATCAGAAAGTACCACACCACTTTTCGAGGAGCTTTCTTCCTCTTCTTGTATCGAGTGACGCCGCACACCGGACATATGGTAGACTCCGCGTGCTCGTCCCAATAAATGATGCAATTGTTCATGCACACATGGTATTTCACGTGTGGTAAATCCAGAGGACACACGATTTTCTTCGGCTCCTCGAAACTGGTCGGGCACTTGTTCCCCTTGGGAAGACGTTTGCGCCAGAATGACATCTTCTCGTCGAAGCATGCGTCGGTCATTTTGTGTTTTACCTTCATCTCCAGAGCCATGAGCGTTACTTTCAGGCGGGTATCCTCGGGCCTGCATCCTTCATACAATGGAGTAACCGCGTCTATCTCCGGTTGATCCAGCATGGCTTTCTCTCGGGCGGCAGCTCTTGCATTATCCGTCTGCTTGAGAAGCAGCTCTTGAATATGAGGGTCCTGCACCCAGCCCATCGATGGTCCATCATCGTCTGCTCCGGCATCTTCATCTTCATGATCATGCCCTTCGTCTTGATCTTCCTCATCATCATGTCTGGCATCTTCTACATGATGACTATGTACTGCATCACCGTCGTGATCATGTCCTGGAGATTCTTCGTCTTCTCGCCCGCCCTCGCCGCGGTGGTTGTCTTGCTGCCCTTCCTCATTTCTTGCCCGGCCCCCATGGACGACTTCATAGTCATCTTCATCACCTTGCCACCGATAGCCATCCATGAAACCACGCAAGAGCAGGTGGTCCCGCACCTGCCCGGAATCCGGGTCCACAATAAGGCTCTTCAGCTTGCATCTTTGACACGTACATCTTATCTCTGTCTCGTTCTTTTGAAGCATCTCGGCCTTCGCAGAGCTCAAAAACCTATTCACGATGCCTTCGGTCATCATGCGGACCATGGTCGCCTGCGGGGTAGAGCAAAACGATATTTTAGAACCAAGAAAAAATTTGGCATGACTTTGCTTAAAAATAGGACCAAAAAGAATGCATAGTGCCAAATTCTCGCCAAAACGGAAATGAATCAACATTCCGGCAAAATATTGACAACTATCGCATTTCAAATACCGGTACCTGCAAACACAAACATATATGCAACACCACAAACATATGCAACACCACAAACATACTCTAGCTAGGCCATAAAAAGTGCATGTGCACATTGTTGGAGGGAGAAAAAAGTAGATCGACAACATAAAGAAAGCTTTCCCCTTACTTACCTATCAAAAAAGGTAATTTAACCACTTAATTTGGGTGAATCTATGGTGCAAATGAGGTGAGGAGGAGGAGGCAGCCGAGACAAGCTTGGAGGAGGAGCTGGAGAGAATGAAGTGGGGAAAGTGAGTGTGGTAGGTGGTTGTCCAAAATATCTAGCTGGTCTCAGGTTACTAATGGCGCACCACCTAAAAATGCGCCATTAGTAACCCTGGTTACTAATGGTGCACCAGTTAGGGGTGCGCCATTACTAGTTTTGCAAAAAAAATTAATTGTCAGTAGTGGCGCACCATGGTTGTGGTGCGCCATTACTAGTTTGAACTAGTAATGGTGCACTTCACACAGGTGCGCCATTACTAGTTTTGAAAAAAAAGTAAAAAAAAATTGTCAGTAGTGGCACACAGAGCGTGTGGTGCGCCATTAATAGTTTTGGAAAAAAAATTGCTAGTAATGGTGCACCGTGTGTCTGGTGCGCCATTAGTAATGAGGACATGAATGGCGCAGCTATAGCCCTTTTCCTAGTAGTGCCCATAGAAAGCGTCACACGCGAGTATCAAGTGTCGTGTAGGAAAACCATCAACTGCATGTGGCCAAAACATGTATGTATGAAAGGGTTGTGTAATGTTTTAAATAACGATTTCACGACTCTGATGTGGCACCTGCCTAACAAAACGGCCGACCCACATGGTGTCTCACAACTCGTAGTGTACTGCGAGCCACCCGCCACACCTAGACGCACATACCCACACACACACACCGCAAATCCACCGCAACTACGATGCATGTTAAATTACCCTGCGGTGAACATATGTTACCAAAGGAGGGACGTTTTAATTTCAAAAAAAAACAAAGATCATTAAGACATTTTAGTACATTAATTGATCGATTTTCTATGCGTATAATGTGCAAAAATCAAATTTGAGCTACATGCACACGTGATAGTGCACCTAAATGGATTGCAAAAACACATGTGTCTCACTGGGTGCATGTTTTACTCCCCGTGCAAGAAATTTCAAACATTGAGAATATTGATTTTTAAATTCTAGTACATCCAAAACTTATTTGAAGTTCATGAAACTTATCGTGTTGTCATATGGACACTAATAAAAAGTGGCATTGTACTTTTTTTGGTCAAATTTGAGACCAGTTTTGATGTAATCTTTATCTAATTACAAATGGGAGATTATTAATAATTGGGAACCAATATCCCAAACGGATTATTTATTCGAACTGTGAGTGTTAGACCACCAATGGATACGTGCCATCCTTTGGTTAAGCAATAAATTGGCAGCATTAATCATCCAAATAGAAAAACAATATACGTGCCGCCACGCGACCCTTGTGCCGTGCGAGCAGGCGTGAGTTAACGGGATGCATGCAAGCAGTCCACCGCGCAGGCAGACCGGGAGGCGTGCGTGCATGTGTTTGAATTGATGGAGGCGTGCTCGCTGCGCAGTGTCATCGAGAGGCGTGCGAGTAGCTGTGTGAAACGACGGTAGGCATGCCAGCAGTCCGGTGCGCAGGCTCACCGGGAGGCGAGCCAGTGGTTTGACCGCCGCCCGCCTCTCTCCCACTACTCCATATTGATGGTGCGCCCGAGCGGCCGTTCCCCATCCTCGCCGCACACACAATCCTCTCTCTCCGCTTGCATCCTCGACGGCACTCTCAGTCCTCAAAGCCGTCAATGTATAAGGATTGTGATGCGCCCGCATCTCTCCCACTACTCCATATTAATGAAGCGCCCCATCGGAGGGAGTGGCAACGTCGGGGCTGCTGAAGCACCGGAGCACGGCGTGGAGATGGAGACAGAGGTTGCCGTCACCGGCGGTGAGTTATCGCTGCACCCTGACGTTGTCGACGGCGTCGAGCTTCCACAGCAGGAGGCGGAGTTCCTCACCGACTCTGGTGATACCTCGGGCGATGACCCCGCTGACGACTCCGACAACCACTCCGGCGATGACTCCGACGACGACGGACAACTGGTTAGTCATCTATACCCATTTATGTGTCAAATAGATCCTAGGGTTTCTCTGGTTACTCCTGCCTCCCCCTTTTTGGTATAGAAATCCTATGGTTATGTTCTCCCAATCCATGAAATCTGAGTTAGTTTCGTTAGATCCATGTAATGTATTGATTGTTTGAATGGTACAAGTGATAAGTGATTAGTTGCTTCATCTGTGCAAATGATTTCTGCTAGTAATCCGACTAGGGTTAGTGATCGTGCTAATAATTCCTAGCCAGGACTTGACAATTGATTTTGAATGACCTACATATGTTTGTGCCATTATTTTCTTCAAGATTGGTCTGTACATAGAGGACTGTGCTTAAAAATCAAACCATAATCTCTGGATATGTATAAATATATTGCCATAAATTCTTAATCCTACTTCACAGCATGTAAACATTGATTTGATGCCAAATTTGTTTTATCTGTATAGGTGCTGTGTGACGATGTGGACAGCGAGGATGAAGATGGCCAGAGGAGGTACAAGAGGCAAATCCTGAGGGGGCTTTATGCGGGAAAGCACGACAGGCGTATTAGGGCCTGGAACGGCGGCTATTGATGCCCATTTTGCAACCACCAGCTTCATGACGCGTATCTAAGTGTTCTGGCGCATGCAAGAGGACGGGCCGTTCGCTCCTTCAAGCAGAAGTATTCTCGCAGGGTGGCGCACGACGCGTAAGCCGAGTACCTGGAGAAGCTTCAGGATCGTGCTGGCATGTGAGATGAGATGTGTGATCAAACTATGTATGTTTGAGTATGCTTAATGACGGTTGAACTACGTACTTATGGTTGAACTATGCTTGTGTAAGTGTATGCTTATTATCTATGTCTGAGTATGTTTAATCTATGTTTACTTATGTCTAACCATGGAATATGGATGCAATCAGTCTGGTTGATGGAATCTACCTCCGTCTTGGTTTATTGGTCCCCTTTGTATTTTGTGTTAAATTTTGACCAAAGGTTTAGTTGACAAAATGTTAGTGCAGGTCAGGAAAAATTATATCATTGGATGGGTATTTGAGCATAGTGTTCAATGTTATAATTTTTAGTGACATGCATAAACATTTCTTAGTTAAATATTTGGTCAAAATTTGGTAAAAATTACAAAGGGACAAATAAACCAGGACAGAGGTAGTACGTCAATCACACACGGTTCCCAAAATTGGAACCGTGTGCAATGACTTTCATTTTGCCTGTTGCGTCAATCACACACGGTTGGCTCTAGCAAACCGTGGCCTCCGAAATTGTTTGTGGGATAGAAAACCCTCACGACCCAATTAAAAAAAGAAAAAAGAAAACCCTCACCATCTCCACATCACAAAAACCCTCACCCTTCCCTCCACCCCCTCCGGTCCCCATTCACACCTGCACAAACTGCCGGCAAAGCCCACCGCATTTTGCCACTTCCGCTTGCCGCCGCCACCAAGCTGCTCGCGGTCGACCCAACTCTGCTCGGTTGGGGAATCTACCATACCAAGGGTTCTTTCTCATGGACAACAAGGTAACTAATTTAATGAGATATTATCTCATCTCTTATCCCAGTTCATCTGCCTCCTTTAATCACCCAACCGAAATCGCCATGAATTCATTTTTATTCGAGCTAATTTGAGGGTTTTCTTCCATTCATAGAGTGTACAGTGCGCGGACACATCAGGACTTTGTGGCCTCTGCCAGAGATTCCATCTCACTCTACCAGATGACTTGAGGATGCGTGCGGTATGTTCGATCTCACCCTAAATCGGTTGGATGGCCTACTTTCCTGAACATATTCTAAATATTGCTACATTTGGATAAAAGGTGCCACATGCACCATATAAGTCAAAGGGGATTTTCCCCCTCTTCTTTCTATATTAGGCAAATTAATGATGTATTGTTCTGTCGATTACTCTCATATTTCCATGACATCATGTTTACCCTATCTGTTTAATTATTGATTTTTGTCATTCAATTTCAACCGCTATACAGTTGTTTCAATTTGGTCCCATATTTGCATGTTACCATATTTTCTTTAACAAACCTACCATTTTCTGAAGTGCGTCGCTTGCTATGCAACATAATCTGTAGTGCACAATCTTTCCCTTTACATAAATGAAGATACGTTGGAGACGTATCATCCCACTTCTATTAGAAAGCGCCGCTGACAAGGAGACTCCGGAGGTGGAGAACGGGGCTGCCAACAAGCGGGGGCGGGGAGAGCAAAAACCGCAAGCGACGCCAGCAGTCCTAGACTTCGTCAGCAACCTCCCCGATGATATGTTGACAGTCATCATCTCCCTCCTCCCAATCAAATATGGGGCGCGGACAACCATCCTTTCCCGGCAGTGGTGCCCCCTATGGAACTCCACCCATCTCGACCTCATCAACACCCATGAGCTCTTCCATGGCTATCGCAAATGCTCGGATGCATTCTCCAAGATCCTCGGCAGTCACCTTAGCCCAACCAAAGGCCTTAGAATGGGCAAGTTCCGTTCCAACGGCAAGGACCGAGCCAAGCTTGACGAATGGTTCCGATCCCCCGCCCTAGATCAGCTCGAGGAGCTCACTTTTGATGATGGGCAATGCTCGCTGCCGATGTCCATGATCCGCTTTGTGCCCATGCTGCACGTTGCCAAGTTCAGGAACTGCCATTCCCCCCTAATGACGCGCCCACTCTTATTCTACCACGACTGAAGCACCTCGAGCTCATCGCCGTCTGCCTCCCAAACGGTGACAAGGAGCGCCTGCTTCGTGGTCGTATTGCACTCGAGTACCTTCGTCTTCAGGCGATCAATGGGTTTAGTAGCTTCCACATCACCTCCACGACTCTCCGGACTATTTATGTGTGTTGTTGGTGCGGCAGGAAGACATCAAAACATGTGTACCACGGTA
This sequence comes from Triticum aestivum, assembly GCF_018294505.1. Lineage (NCBI taxonomy): Eukaryota > Viridiplantae > Streptophyta > Magnoliopsida > Poales > Poaceae > Triticum > Triticum aestivum. The sequence goes on from NC_057799.1 coordinate 221,935,956, forward strand.
TGGTCATTGAGGACACACCTGCACTTGAGAGATTACTTGTAGTTGATCAAGAAGGTCCAACAAGAATCAATGTCATTTCTGCGCCAAAATTGACAGTGGTGGGCTACTCGTCTGACAAATACTCCAAACTTGTTATTGGATCCACACCCGTTCAGGTACAACAGCTGCCTTCGACCCCTCCTTCTACAAATTAACATTATTTCTCATTTTTAAGATGTTTGTTCATCTGTCATCCAGAAAATGATTCCAACAAGCTTGACCCCGAAACTGCGCAAAGTGAAGGTCTTGGCACTAGAATCTATCGGCCCCAACCTGGAGCAAGTTGTCAGTTTCCTGAGATGCTTTCCGTGCCTAGAGAAGCTATATAACGAGGTGATGTTCCTTTCCTGTTAAATGTTAACCATAGGGAGTTCAATTTTTGACACCGTTTTCCAAGTTTACAATGACAATATGCTACGATTTCTGAAGGATTCTATCGCGGGATAACTGCGGCCACCTATGGGACCAGGTGGCCCCTTGCTGGTTCGGCGGGGCGACGTCGCATTGCACAAAGAGCAGATCAGCGTGCGGCAGCATGGCAGAGAGCACACAAGCAATTTACCCAGGTTCGGGCCGCCGCGAGGCGTAAGACCCTACTCCTTCTTTGGTGGATTGATGGCGGAATGAGTGTGGTGACGCGTAATACACTTGCCCGGCAGGGTTTGCCTCGGGGCCGCAGCGACTACGCGCGTATGGTGGCTTGGGTTCATCAACCTTCCAACCCCTCCTACGAGTGCCATGGGCCTCCTTTTATTGATTAAGGGGTCACACAGTGGCAAAGTGGTCATTATCCACTGATATGATAGCGAACAGTGCTATCATACCTAACTCTGTGAGCTGACAGGGTGCATTAAATGCGCCGCTTAGTGTCACATCACTGGTTGCCCGGCAAGGCCTGTCGGGCTATCTTCCCAGCTCGACACCTTTTCTCTTGACACGTGTTTAAGACGGGTGTCATCTGCGGGTTTCTTCTGTAGGAAATGGCTGCCATGTGGTGAATGGCTGCCACTTAATCATCTTGCGGCTTGACACCGCACTGATTGATGACTTGAGTCGTGTTTGAGTGGTTGGTGGGGTGGCTCTGCCCCCGCGAGCCCCAGCAGGCTTTGCCGGGGAGCCTTGATTTCTTGCTTCTGGTGGTGGCCTCGCCCCTTGTCGGGCTCGCCTGCCCAGCAAGGGAGGCCCTTCTCTTGCCGATATCTTGCTCCTCTGGCTCGATCTTGGTCTCTCTGGGCTGTGTGTTGGTTCTTCAAATCTCTTGGTTCTTCAATCTCTGACTTAAGCTGGTGCTTCAATCTTGATGTTGCGCCTATGCACAGTTGGGCAACAGACCCAGGGTTTGTTGCACCGACAGAAGCCCCCGGGCCTGCCCCAAACGCACTGTTGAGCGTCGTCGGCGTAGGGCCTAATAAGTGCACAGGCAGGATCGCTGAAGGGGTTGGCCCGTTGAGGTTTCATTGTTGCTTCAATAGTCTTGACTTTGGGCAGTTTCCGATTTCCCTGCGTGTTGTGCCCGGTATCGTGGAAGAACTTGGATCGTGGCCCGCGGATTCTTCTCGCCCTAAGATCACGGGGCGGAAACTACCACTCCACTCGCCCCCCACGTTCCGCACGCACTACGCCACATGTCCCGCATGCATTGGGCATGGTAGGTGGTGGATGCGGAGGACACGGGGGAGAGCGCCATGGCTAAAATCCGAGCGTCAATGGTTGGGGCAGAGGGGCGGCCTCGACCCTCAGAGTCACAGTGGGTGTAGAGAGGCCGTATTGGCGGCGAGGGGTGGCCATTTCCCATAGGAGGAACAAGCCCCCTGCCCCGTTTCCCTATAAAAGAGGCCGGGCAGTGTCCTCCTGCACACACTTCTCCTTCTCCTTCGTGATCCTTCTCATCTAGTCATGGTGCGAGGGCGAGGGCCTGGTGGAGTTCCAGCGGCGGCGACGAGGGCTTCTTCTCGACAGCGTGCCCCTCCTCCTCCGGACCCTGAGGCAGCGGAATCGTCCGCAAGGAGAGGAGGAAGGGGGCGTGGTCGTGGTTGTCGTAGTGCTCGAGGAGGAGGAGGGCGGGGCGGTGCCTTGGTGACGCCTCCGCCGGCGGCTCCACCCCTGATGGAAGGCCACGTTGGCGACCAACCCCGGGGGTTCGTCATCATGCTGTACAAGCCCGTGTATGGTCACCTTCGCCTCCAAACTCCCTTTGCGCGGGTGATGGAGCTTGAGCAACCACGCGCTCTGCGGCTGCATATGAGGGGCTGCGGGAATGGAGGTATGAGGGTTGATGTCGACTTCCCCGGTCCTCATGTGATGTATCTTCGCCGCAGCTGGAAGACCTTTGCCCGTGCCCACGGCTTCTCGGAGGGGCACGTTCTCCACTTCAAATTAATGGTGAACGGCCTGCTCCCTGTCAAGATCTTCGGATGCTCAGGTGGTCACTTAGGGTGCTGAGCAGAGAGCTCGACTAACGATGAAAGCTCCTCCTCGAGCGAAAGCGACGAGGAGGACAGTGACGGTGATAACGACAACGGCGGGCGGAGGAGCGACGACTTTGACTCCGGCTGATCGTTGCCCGCACCATCTTCATCAGGTGGCAGCACCATCATCCGCATCTGCATCTCCTCTCCGGTAGTGCGATTTGCCGGGGAGTTGGATGCAGAGGTGCGGATGGTGCTGCCGGGCTCCTCCAGCAGCCTTCCAGCTGTGTCGGCATTCTGGGAAAGGGGTCCCCAGACTTGCCTGTCTGTGGCCCATGGCATGGCTAATCTAGCAGGCCGTACGGCCCATCTTCATCGACAAAGCAATCAAGACCCTCGCGAGGGGCCAAGCCTCGCGAGGCGGACGATGCAAGACCTCCTCAGGAGCAGCCAAGCCAGGCAGGCTCACGAGGAGCGGAGATATCAAGGCGGGGCAAACCTCACGAGGCCCTCGTGACGTGAGCCATGACGATCGACACCAGGCGGGCGCCAGGCGGGCACCAGCGCGCGCAGCGTCCTTGTTTCCTCTTTGGTGCTAAGGAAGCCAGCGCAGGCGAGGAGTACCGAGGCATCAAGCAAAGGTTGCTATATTGGTGCAAGGAGACCAAAACCAGGAGGACGGCAAGACGAAGGTCATCGTGGAGCCCAAGACGGCGTCATCACCAGAGCTTTTCGCAGGCGAAGACCAATTTTGTCAAGATAGCTTGTACTAGCTGTCCCCTTCAAATTTGCCCGCTGTTGTTGGCTCCCTTCCCGCTCATTATTTGGGAAGATGACCAGGGCCTCTATAAATAGGTCTAGCCACCACAATAGTAGGCATGGGATCCAGAGTCACGCGCAAGTTCGCTAGCACAAGAACACCTCAACCTCAGGAGGCTGTTCTTCCCCTTGTACTGTTCATCATCAGCCCAAGAGGCAATCCACCACCACCACACTGGAGTAGGGTATTACACCACAGCGGTGGCCCGAACCAGTATAAACCCCGTGTCTTTCTGTGTTGCGACTTTGTGGAGTTCATCCACGAGATCTTAGCGAGCTAGGGCGCCGATCGGTAGGAGGGAAAGACTTCGCGCGCACCCCAGTGTTTGAACCTTAAGGGTTTGCCAAAACCCCACATCTGACATTTGGCGCGCCAGGTAGGGGTGCGCCGTAGCTTCCCTTCCATTAGTTCGTCGCTCCATCGCCTCAATGGCAGACGCTCGCCGTGCTCGAGCTGAGTGTCGGGCTGCCCTCACCGCCCGCGTTGCTCAGACAGCTCTTGTCGGCGGGCCATCTCATCGTTCACCGTCTCCTGCTGCTAATGCTGCCACCGGCCCGGCAGGGAACGAGTAGCAGGCGTCTTCGCTGCATCCTTCGGTGCGGCAGGACGGCCGCACCGCCACACCATCGCTAACCCCGGCCGGTTCTTCGTTTCACGCACGCCGCGCTCCCATGGAGGCGCGGGCCGCGCTCCTTGCGGCAAACAAACTCCTGTGCTACCGCCCCGTCGATGACCTCTACGAGGAGTGGCTCAACTGCGTCGCCGAGCTCGTCCGCGCCGCAGGGGGCTCTCCGGTGCCGTCCCTCTCTCTGCCTCACCCTCAACCAGCCACGGGCGACGAGGCTCATGGCGCGCCTCCACCACCTTTGCCCCAAGACGGTGCCTTGGCACCAAGGCGCGCGGCCCGACGGCGTGATCTGCCACGCCCGGTGCCCATGCGCGAAGAAAGAAGCTGCCAAGAAATCCCTCGGCCGCGGGAAGCTGCACCCGCGCTTCCCGCGCCACCTCGTCAAGACCGCACACCGCCAGCGGCAGCGCTGCGCGGACTTCATCAAGACCAAGCTCCACCTCCAAAGCGGCCCCCAGCAACCACGGCTGGCTGCCGCGCCTTCACCCCCGAGCTGCGTAGCGTTGCCTGGCCAGGCAAGTTCAAGCCGGACCTGCCTCCTCACTACGACAGCACCGCCGACCCCGCGGAGTTCCTGCAGCTCTACGAGCTGAGCATCGAAGCAGCCAACGGCGATGAGAAAGTCATGGCGAATTGGTTTCCCCTGAACCTGCAGCACGGCTCGATCTCCTCCTGGGACGAGATGCGCGACCACTTCGTCGCCAACTTCCAGGGCACTCGCGACCGCCCGCCGACCGCGGGTGACCTGCGCCGCATCAAGCAACAACCAGGAGAGACCCTACAGAAGTACATCCAGTGCTTCAAAAACACCCGCCTCAAGACCCCCAAGGTCACGGACGAGGCCATCATCTCCGCGTTCTCCAACGGTGTCCGCGACGTCAAGATGAAGAAAGAGCTCGCCATCCACGAGGAGCTCTGCACATCCCAGGAGCTGTTCAACCTGGCGACCAAGTGCGCAAGAGCTGAGGAGGGGCGCCTCTCTCTCCTCGAGCTGCCAGCTGCAGGAGCGAAGGAGAACAAGGCCAAGGCGAAGTACGTGAAGCGCAAGGAGGCAGTGGTGCTCGCAGCGGAGCCCGACACCACGCGGGGCAGAGATCAGCCCGAGTCATCCAAGAACGGCCGACCGTTCTGCGCCTTCCACAACCTGAACACCCACAACACCAGCGACTGTCAAGAGCTCAGAGCCATACGAGAAAGGCGCTTCGGTCGACGCCCTGAGCGCAACGACCGGGGCTACGGCCGTGGAGGAAGACGTGGAGGCGGACGCTGGGATGACCGTGGCCCGCGCCAGGAATGGCGCGATAGGCCTCGCGAGGACCGCTGGCAGGACCATCCTCGGAAGGGCGCCTGGAGGGATCAGCCTCGTGAGGACCGCCCCCAAGGCAACACCGGACTCCCCCCACTGCCGCCACCAAGAAGGAACGACGACCTCCATCAGGATGAGGGGGCTGGGAGCTTCCAGGAGCCACGCGCAATCGCCTGCATCTTGGGTGGCGCCCAGGCCCCAGCCTCTCAGCGCATCTTCAAATAGTTCGCTCGCTAGGTGAACGCGGTGCTCCCCAAGCTCGATGCCATGTGCCCGCTCAAATGGTCCCAATCCGCCATCACTTTTAACTCGGCATATCAGCTCAAGTGCGCGGCAACCGCCGGCGCCCTCCCGATGTTGTGTTCCCCGGTCATCAGCAATGTGCAGGTTACCAAGACCCTCATCGACGGCGGCGCAGGGTTCAACATCCTGTCCGTCGACACGTTCGCCAACCTCCAAGTGCCGTATGAGCAGCTCCAGCCTACCAAGCCCTTCTCAAGAGTGACCGATGGTTCCACCATGCCGATAGGGAAGGTCCCACTGCCTGTCACCTTCGGAGAGCGCAAGAACTACCGCAACGAGCTCATATGCTTCGACATCGCGCATATCCGCCTGTCGTACAACGCCATCCTCGTGTATCCGGCCCTAGCCAAGTTCATGGCGGTCACCCACCACGGCTACAACGTCCTCAAGATGCCGGGAAGCGGCGGAATCATCACAGTCCCATGTGAAGAGAGAGATGCGGTGTGCTCCCTCGAGCGCGCCTTCCAAGCTGCAGCAATCAGCGACCCCGACAGCAGAAGCGGGGGCCCTCCGGAGACCATCCCCAAGAAGAAGCAGCTGCGCTGCGCAGGACCTCAGGAGGATGGCGACGCGGCAGGAGCCTCGTCAGGATTAGCGCCCGTCCCAGGGGCGCCTCCCTCCATCGCATAGGAAGGCGCGCCCAGCGCCCTCCTCGGGCAGGGCTCGGGGGCTCTCTTCTGGAGGGCCTCAGATCTTGCCAACCTCACGAGGGAGGTGCTTGGGCGCCACTTGGAGGCATGCTTTGCAGCATGTGTCCCTCAAGAGAGCACAGGGCAAGGAGTGCCCACCACTCAGGAGTTCATCACCAAGACCACTCAGGAACTACAAGACGCAAGAGCCATGCGCGGCGACAGCCGCTCATGAGGCGTAGCTCCCCATCCTGGCGAGGATGCTGGGATGCGTGTCTGCATCGACGTCCACGGGCTCAACAGGACCGCATCTCAGGAGCGCTTCTGGCCTTCGCGTGTGGGCCGCTTTGAGGGCCCGCCACACAGCTATGTTCGCATGCCCTTCGGTTTCCCGAGCATGGCTTCAGCCTATCAGGGCAACATGCGGCATACCTGGCGGCTCAGGAGGCCAGGTACCACGCCGTCCTAGAGGAAGTGGAGACGGTCTTCAAGAAACCTCCCGAGCCACCAGAGCCTCCCGGGGCTCAGGGCTCCGGTGGGTCGTGAGGAGTCATCCCTTCGACGCACGCCTTCAGCTGCACCAACCCTGCTTCGTCTACACAACCAGGTGACATCTTCCAAGCTCGTTTAGCTGGAAGCGCCCCTCGGGCTGCATTATTCCCAGGCCGCATGGGTTCGTCCCTGCGGCATGTATCCCTTTTTGCTTATGTCTTTAGCTTACCTTGCTGGGGGCGCCCCTCGGGCTGCATCATCCCCAAGCCGCTCGGGCCGGACCCAGTGGCATGTATCTTCCTGCATTTACCCAAGCCGATCTGCTTTTCATGATTAACCTACCCACGGCTATCGCCTGCTCGATCGCCGCCCACCACGGGCCTGTTAATCCTATGCAATTCGCTTGCGCGTTAAAAGGGGGGCTCCTGAGCATCGCGACTCAGGAGCTCTTACTAGCTCTCCAGCCCTCACCCCCTAGCCTTGACCACGGCATCGCGACCTGGCATACCAGCGGCGGCTGAGCTCGCTCGAGGGCCGGGACCTGAGGATGTAGAGTGCTTGCATCTAACCGCCTTGCAGGAACACACAGTCACCAAGACTCAAGACCAGGCGCAACCCGCCTTGAGGTAGGGCCTCGTGAGTCCCGCGCTGGCTCACGGGTGCCCAGATACACCTCGCAGCCCTGCCGTGCAAGCCACGTGTCAGGGCGGGGCTGTACACGCCCCGGGGGCTCCTCCCGGAGGGGGCCCCCATCCCACGCACAAGTGGAAGCACCATGCTCCGCGCTGGCTGTCAACACTGCCGAGGAGCGGCTATGCCCGTGCACAAGCAGAAGCACTATGCTTCGCGCTGGTGATAAACAACTGAGGGCGGCCCCACGGTCGTACCAACCTCAGGGAGCCCAGAGCTCAGCGTCCAGCCTCACCGCAACTCCTCCCCTCGGGAGAGCCACACGAGGGGGCTGGGCATGGGGGCTGCGCTCGGGTCACGCCCGAGCGCACGCCACCCAACAAGGTCTCCCGGACCTGAGCGTCGCGCGCCCCTCCCGAGGCCTCGGCGAGGGCAGGTATGGCAATTGTTTGCACGTCAAGGGGGACTCCTGAGCATCGCGACTCAGGAGCCTAACTGATCACGTAGCCCCTCACTCCTTGGTCCGTCCTGGTCTCTGGTCGGCCCAATGGCGGTTGAGGTATGCGCGGGGCCGGGCTCTGCCGACGTAGAACATTAATCTACCCTCGCGAGCTCTCCCTATAAGCTGTTTGCGCATCAAGGGGGACTCCTGAGCATCGCGACTCAGGAGCCTAACTGGTCACGTAGCCCCTCACTCCTTGGTCTGTCCTGGTCTCCGGTCGGCCCAATGGCGGTTGAGGTATGCGCGGGGCCAGGCTCTGCCGACGCAAAACGCAAAGCAAATACGAAGGAAATCGCAAAATCTCGAAGCAAATATTACAAGCATATTGTCCTCACAATACCAAATGAAAAGTCTAAATGCCTCCACGAGGCCTGATACATGTTGCAGGAACGGAACGGGAAGAATAGCTGCAGGTCACCTCTAGACATCGCCGTCGCCTGCGGAAGGTGCTCCACCGTGAGAAATTTTGTCTTCACCTTCACCACCAGCTGCAGGATCGGCGACATCGCCGGACAGAGGAGTGGAGACGAAGCCGCGGAACTTGTTCAGCAAGGCCTCCACCTGACCTTGCACGGCTGCGGCGGCGGCCTCGCATTGATCTTCAGCTACAGGCTCCAGCAGCTCGTCAAGGCAAGCGTTGGGGTCGCGAAGGTGCAGGTGGCTGAAGACGCGAGTCAGCGCAGCTGAAGACAGGATGCGAGCTTCTGCCTCCGCCATGGGACCGAGGCCATCAACGACCTCCTCAAGCGCCTTCACCAAGAGAGGAAGCAGCTGGGTGGGGCCGTCCTCGTCGGTGGCCAGCGACTTCCCCAGGCCGGGCTCGTAGAGCGTCTTCAGCGCCTTGCGAGACCTCTCCTCGAGGTCGGCGAAGGCCGCGCGATCTTCGGCTAGGACACACACCTTGGCGTCAAGATCGGCCTCCCTCGCCTTCGCCTTCCGCTCCAGCCCTTCCAACCGGCTCCGCTCGGCGGCCTGCGTCTTCTCCAACTCCGCCAGCTCGGCATCACGGTTCTTCACGGCGTCCTCCCTGGCCTTCACCTCCTCCTCCTTCACTTGGCGGCAGCGTGCTTCTTCGGCGTGCTTGTCGGGTAGGCTCTGCAACTCGTCCTCCAGCGCCCGGCAGCGGTCACGGGCGGCCATGGCGTCTTTCAGTGCCATCTCACGATCGGCTGCGGCATTGGCGGCACTCTGCTTCTCCTTCTCAGAAGCCACAGCGGCCTAGCCCAGCACCGCGCGAACAGCCAAGTCGGAGTGGAGCCAGCCTGAGGCCAGCTCCAGGCGCCCGGCCACAAGACGTGGGTTCGTGCTCAGGAGATCCGCCTGCAGCTGGGTCATCTCCGAAAGAGCACGCTCCGGATCAACAGCAGCTGAAGAACCTGGGAGTGGAGGTGCGGCAGCGGGAGGAGGCGACATCATCACCAGGGCCTGGGGGATCGCGTGTTCCGGAGCAGTTGGGACGTCATCAGCCGCACCAAGCGCCGGCACCTCCGGAGCCAGCGGGACCATGGGGGCCGACTCCACGCGGCGATGCTCCTCTTGGCCTCGCGAGGACTACCGGGCTGGGGAGATGCGGGCGCTGCTGCCTCCTTTCTCCGCGAAGGGAGGCACGGCCGCTGCGTCTTCCTTCCTCTTCTTTGCCGAAGATGTCAGCCTGATCAACCAAGGGCGAGCATCAGGGAATGACGAGTACAAACAAGGACAAGGCAAAGCTTAAGACACTTACTGATCCACCGCAACATACTTCCGCTTGGGAAGCTTGAAGCCTGACAGCTTCGGGACCTGAGGTGCAGGCGTTAGGGCTCCGGCGGCGCCAGGCGGTGCGGAGGCAGAACCGGAGCCAGCCCCAGGAGGCGTCAGGACGGAGGCGGCCTCATGAGCCACCAGCGACGACCTACCCCTCGTCGGGATGAGGGGCTGCCCCTTCTCCCTTTGGCGGGCGTCAACCTCGGCATCATCAGGAAGGGCGCGGAGGATCTCGGCCTTGCTCAGAGGGGAAGTTTCCCCACCTCTTCCAGAGTCTTCTCCGAGTCCACCTCCTCTTCCCCTTCCCCGCAGGACTCGCCAGAAGACACCTCCACCGGTTTCGCTGCCGCAGGGGCTCTCGGAAGCGCCGGTGGCACCAGCCCACACGCGTCAAAGGTCGGCCTGGAGGCGACGAATTCCTCCCGGTCCCTGCGTTGGAACAAAGGAACGAAGGCGCTAGGCGGGTATTACTGGTTGTCCCCAACTATGAGGCGCAGAACAGCATCCAATTCGTTGCCAGGAAGGGCTCCAGGCCTCAGGCGGGTCTTGCTCCCCTCCTCTTCAAGCCCCCACAAGGGGTGCTCCAGCGCCTGGAGTGGGGCGACCCGCGGCATCAAGAACTCCCTCAGGAGCATCGGCCCCGTCACCTTGGCCGCCCTCGCATTGCCCGACTTCAGGTCGGTCACCATCTGCCCCAACACTAGCGATGCCCGCTCATCGGCAAGCTCCGCCTTGGGCCACCCCCCGTTGGAAGAGGGCGCCGCCGTTGGCAACGCCAGACGCGGATCGGCACGCTTGGCGTCCATGATGACCCATTTGGATCGGATGTTGTCGGCCCTCTTCCCGGTGCTCGAGATCGAGTTGGCCTTGCCTCATGCGACAAAGTTAGCGCATCCGGAGATGTGCGTCTCGCTGACACGCAGGAAGAAGAAATGGCGCAGGAGCGCCACGGACGACATCACGCGTAGGTACGCCTCACACTAGTAGGCGAAGATGGACAGGCGGAGGACAGAGTTGGGATGAAGTTGCAATGCATGTAGCCCGTAGTGGTTGAGGACTTCATAAAAGAAATCAGAGAAGGGAGGAACCAACCCGACGGCGACGCTGCTCGAGAAGAAGGGGAAGAAGGTGCTTTCCTCAGGCTCCGGCACATCGGAGGCAAGCCAGAGCTCGGTCTCCCCCCACTCGTTGCTCTCGCCCGCCGTCAGCAGGCGCACGGAGGCGAGGCTCTTCTCCGTGATGATGGGAGCCTCGAGGGCCGGCTCATACCAAGCTAGTCCTGAGGAAGTCTTGACCTTGCGCGGCACCATGGATTGCAGATGCAGGATGAGATTGGAACAGACCCGAAGGTAGCGGTGGCGAGGAGCAAGAAAGGGGATCTAGAGCGAAGCAAGGGAGAAGCAATGAGGGCAAGTGCTGCCTGCGACAGCCTTTTGTCAGGTCGGGCAGTTGCCGAGGCAGCGTGGGGGAGCGAAGACGCCAACGTCCAATCAACCGCCACGCGTCTACCGAGGCCGCAGGCTTTTGGGGCCCGCGATGCTCCGTACTTGACCCTTGGCTTCGCCGCGAAGCCAAGCCCGAGCGCACCTTGGGCCCGGGGGCTACTGTCGGCGTTCTGGGAATGGGGGTCCCAGACTTGCCTGCCTGCGGCCCACGGCGTGGCTGAGCTAGCAGGCCGTACGGCCCATCTTCATCGACAAAGCATTCAAGACCCTCGCGAGGGGCCAAGCCTCGCGAGGCGGACGATGCAAGACCTCCTCAGGAGCAGCCAAGCCAGGCAGGCTCACCAGGAGCGGAGATATCAAGGCGGGGTAAACCTCATGAGGCCCTCGTGACGTGAGCCATGACGATCGACACCAGGCGGGCGCCAGCGCGCGCATCGTCCTTGTTTCCTCTTTTGTGCTAAGGCAGCCAATGCAGGCGAGGAGTACCGAGGCATCAGGCAAAGGTTGCTCTATTGGTGCAACGAGACCAAAACCAGGAGGACGGCAAGACGGAGGTCATCGTGGAGCCCAAGACGGCGTCATCACCAGAGCTTTTCGTAGGCGAAGACCACTTTTGTCAGGATAGCTTGTACTAGCTGTCCCCCTTCAAATTTGCCCGCCGTTGTTGGCTCCCTTCCCGCTCATTATTTGGGAAGAGGACCAGGGCCTCTATAAATAGGTCTAGCCACCACAATAGTAGGCATGGGATCCAGAGTCACGCGCAAGTTCGCTAGCACAAGAACACCTCAACCTCAGGAGGCTGTTCTTCCCCTTGTACTGTTCATCATCAGCCCAAGAGGCAATCCACCACTACCACACTGGAGTAGGGTATTACACCACAACGGTGGCCCGAACCAGTATAAACCCCGTGTCTTTCCGTGTTGCGAGTTCGTGGAGTTCGTCCGCGAGATCTTAGCGAGCTAGGGCGCAGGTCGGTAGGAGGGAAAGACTTCGCGCACACCCAAGTGTTCAAACCTTAAGGGTTTGCCGGAACCCCACATCCGACAAGCTGGACCCCGGCAGGCTTCCTCTCAGGTTGTAGCTCCGTTAGACCCGTGCAGAGTCCTGCATGCCCTGGTGATGGTGGTTGATGGGGCCGCCTTCCGCCGTACTCTCCATCGAGGCGTTGAAGGAAATATGCCCTAGAGGCAATAATAAAGTTATTATTTATTTCCTTATATCATGATAAATGTTTATTATTCGTGCTAGAATTGTATTAACCGGAAACTTGATACATGTGTGAATACATAGACAAACAGAGTGTCACTAGTATGCCTCTACTTGACTAGCTCGTTGATCAAAGATGGTTATATTTCTTAGCCATAGACATGAGTTGTCATTTGATTAACGGGATCACATCATTAGGAGAATGATGTGATTGACTTGACCCATTCCGTTAGCTTAGTACTCGATCGTTTAGTATGTTGCTATTGCTTTCTTCATGACTTATACATGTTCCTATGACTATGAGATTATGCAACTCCAGTTTACCAGAGGAACACTTTTTGTGCTACCAAATGTCACAACGTAACTGGGTGATTATAAAGGTGCTCTACAGGTGTCTCCGAAGGTACTTATTGGGTTGGCGTATTTCGAGATTAGGATTTGTCACTCCGATTGTCGGAGAGGTATCTCTGGGCCCTCTCGGTAATGCACATCACTTAAGCCTTGCAAGCATTGCAACTAATGAGTTTGTTGCGAGATGATGTATTACAGAACGAGTAAAGAGACTTGCCAGTAACGAGATTGAACTAGGTATTAAGATACCGATGATCGAATCTCGGGCAAGTAACATACCGATGATAAAGGGAACAACGTATGTTGTTATGCGGTTTGACCGATAAAGATCTTCGTAGAATATGTGGGAGGCAATATGGGCATCCAGGTCCCGCTATTGGTTATTGACCGGAGACGTGTCTCGGCCATGTCTACATAGTTCTCGAACCCGTAGGGTCCGCACGCTTAACGTTACGATGACAGTTTTATTATGAGTTTATGAGTTTTGATGTACCGAAGGAGTTCGGAGTCCCGGATGAGATCGGGGACATGACGAGGAGTCTCGAAATGGTCGAGACGTAAAGATCGATATATTGGACGACTATATTCGGACATCGGAAAGGTTCCGAGTGATTCGGGTATTTTTCGGAGTACCGGAGAGTTACGGGAATTCGTATTGGGCCTTAATGGGCCATACGGGAAAGGAGAGAAAGGCCCCAAAGGGTGGCCGCACCCCTCCCCATGGACTAGTCCGAATTGGACTAGGGAGGGGGGCGCCCCCTTCCTTCCTTCTCCTTCTCCCTTCCCTTCTCCTACTCCAACAAGGAAAGGAGGAGTCCTACTCCCGGTGGGAGTAGGACTCCCCCCTTGGCGCGCCCTCCTCCTAGGCCGGCCGCCTCCCCCTTGCTCCTTTATATACGGGGGCAGGGGGCACCCCATAGACACAACAATTGATCTATTGATCTCTTAGCCGTGTGCGGTGCCCCCCTCCACCATATTACACCTCGATAATATCGTAGCGGTGCTTAGGCGAAGCCCTGCGTCGGTAGAACATCATCATCGTCACCACGCCGTCGTGCTGACGAAACTCTCCCTCAACACTCGGCTGGATCGGAGTTCGAGGGACGTCATCGAGCTGAACGTGTGCTGAACTCGGATGTGCCGTGCGTTCGGTACTTGATCGGTCGGATCGTGAAGACGTACGACTACATCAACCGCGTTGTGCTAACGCTTCCGCTTTCGGTCTACGAGGGTACGTGGACAACACTCTCCCCTCTCGTTGCTATGCATCACCATGATCTTGCGTGTGCGTAGGAAATTTTTTGAAATTACTACGTTCCCCAACAGTGGCATCCGAGCCTGGTTTTATGCGTAGATGTCATATGCACGAGTAGAACACAAGTGAGTTGTGGGCGATATAAGTCATACTGCTTACCAGCATGTCATACTTTGGTTCGGCGGTATTGTTTGATGAAGCGGCCCGGACCGACATTACGCGTACGCTTATGCAAGACTGGTTCTACCGACGTGCTTTGCACATAGGTGGCTGGCGGGTGTCAGTTTCTCCAACTTTAGTTGAACCGAGTGTGGCTACGCCCGGTCCTTGCGAAGGTTAAAACAACACCAACTTGACAAACTATCGTTGTGGTTTTGATGCGTAGGTAAGAACGGTTCTTGCTAAGCCCGTAGCAGCCACGTAAAACTTGCAACAACAAAGTAGAGGAGGTCTAACTTGTTTTTGCAGGGCATGTTGTGATGTGATATGGTCAAAGCATGATGCTAAATTTATTGTATGAGATGATCATGTTTTGGAACCGAGTTATCGGCAACTGGCAGGAGCCATATGGTTGTCGCTTTATTGTATGCAATGCAATCGCCCTGTAATGCTTTACTTTATCACTAAGCGGTAGCGATAGTCGTAGAAGCATAAGATTGGCGAGACGACAATGATGCTACGATGGAGATCAAGGTGTCGCGCCGGTGACGATGGTGATCATGACGGTGCTTCGGAGATGGAGATCACAAGCACAAGATGATGATGGCCATATCATATCACTTATATTGATTGCATGTGATGTTTATCTTTTATGCATCTTATCTTGCTTTGATTGACGGTAGCATTATAAGATGATCCCTCACTAAATTATCAAAGTATAAGTGTTCTCCCTGAGTATGCACCGTTGCGAAAGTTCTTCGTGCTGAGACACCACGTGATGATCGGGTGTGATAGGCTCTACGTTCAAATACAACGGGTGCAAAACAGTTGCACACGCGGAATACTCAGGTTAAACTTGACGAGCCTAGCATATAACAGATATGGCCTCGGAACACGGAGACCGAAAGGTCGAGCGTGAATCATATAGTAGATATGATCAACATAGTGATGTTCACCGTTGAAACTACTCCATCTCACGTGATGATCGGACATGGTTTAGTTGATATGGATCACGTGATCACTTAGAGGATTAGAGGGATGTCTATCTAAGTGGGAGTTCTTAAGTAATATGATTAATTGAACTTAAATTTATCATGAACTTAGTCCTGATAGTATTTTGCAAATTATGTTGTAGATCAATAGCTCGCGTTGTTGCTTCCCTGTGTTTATTTTGATATGTTCCTAGAGAAAAATTATGTTGAAAGATGTTAGTAGCAATGATGCGGATTGGATCCGTGATCTGAGGATTATCCTCATTGCTGCACAGAAGAATTATGTCCTTGATGCACCGCTAGGTGACAGACCTATTGCAGGAGCAGATGCAGACGTTATGAACGTTTGGCTAGCTCAATATGATGACTACTTGATAGTTTAGTGCACCATGCTTAACAGCTTAGAATCGGGACTTCAAAGACGTTTTGAACATCATGGACCATATGAGATGTTCCAGGAGTTGAAGTTAATATTTCAAGCAAATACCCGAGTTGAGAGATATGAAGTCTCCAACAAGTTCTATAGCTAAAAGATGGAGGAGAATAGCTCAAGCAGTGAGCATGTGCTCAGATTGTCTGGGTACTACAATCGCTTGAATCAAGTGGGAGTTAATCTTCCAGATAAAATAGTGATTGACAGAATTCTCTAGTCACCATCACCAAGTTAGTAGAACTTCGTGATGAACTATAGTATGCAAGGGATGACGAAAGTAATTCCCGAGCTCTTCGCGATGCTGAAATCGACGAAGGTAGAAATCAAGAAAGAGCATCAAGTGTTGATGGTTAACAAGACCACTAGTTTCAAGAAAAGGGCAAAGGGATAGAAGGGGGACTTCAAGAAGAACGACAAGCAAGTTGCTGCTCAAGTGAAGAAGCCCAAGTCTGGACCTAAGCCTGAGACTAACTGCTTCTACTGCAAAGGGACTGGTTACTGGAAGCGGAACTGCCCCAAGTATTTGGTGAATAAGAAGGATGGCAAAGTGAACAAAGGTATATTTGATATACAGATTATTGATGTGTATTTTACTATTGTTCATAGCAACCCCTCGGTATTTGATACTGGTTCAGTTACTAAAGAGTAGTAACTCGAAACGGGAGTTGCATAATGAACAGAAACTAGTTAAGGATGAAGTGACGATGTGTATTGGAAGTGGTTCCAAGATTGATATGATCATCATCGCACACTCCCTATACTTTCGGGATTAGTGTTGAACCTAAATAAGTGTTATTTGGTGTTTGCGTTGAGCATGAATATGATTTGATCATATTTATTGCAATACGGTTATTCATTTAAGTTAGAGAATAATTGTTGTTCTGTTTACATGAATAAAACCTTATATGGTTACACACCCAATGAAAATGGTTCGTTGGATCTCGATCGTAGTGATACACATATTCATAATATTGAAGCCAAAAGATGCAAAGTTAATAATGATAGTGCAACTTATTTGTGGCACTGCCGTTTAGGTCATATTGGTGTAAAGCGCATGAAGAAACTCCATACTGATGGGTTTTGGAATCACTTGATTATGAATCACTTGATGCTTGCGAACCGTGCCTCATGGGCAAGATGACTAATACGCCGTTCTCCGGAACTATGGAGAGAGCAACAGATTTGTTGGAAATCATAC
Source organism: Triticum aestivum (assembly GCF_018294505.1). NCBI lineage: Eukaryota > Viridiplantae > Streptophyta > Magnoliopsida > Poales > Poaceae > Triticum > Triticum aestivum. Next base: position 221,952,495 of record NC_057799.1, read on the forward strand.
ATACAGATGTATGTGGTCCGATGAATATTGAGGCTCGTAGCAGGTATCATTAATTTCTGACCTTCACAGATGATTTGAGCAGATATGGGTATGTCTACTTAATGAAACAGAAGTCTGAAACATTTGAAAAGTTCATATAATTTCAGAGTGAAGTGGAAAATCATCGTAACAAGAAAATAAAGTTTCTACGATCTGATCATGGAGAAGAGTATTTGAGTTACGAGTTTGGCCTTCAGTAAAAACAATGTGAAATAGTTTCACTACTCACGCCACCTGGAACACCACAGTGTAATGGTGTGTCCGAACATCGTAACCGTACTTTATTAGATATGGTGCAATATATGATGTCTCTTACCGATCTACCACTATCGTTTTGGGGTTATGCATTAGAGACAGCTACATTCACGTTAAATAGGGTACCATCTAAATCCATTGAGACGACATCTTATGAACTGTGGTTTGGCAAGAAACCAAAGTTGTCGTTTCTTAAAGTTTGGGGTTGCGATGCTTATGTGAAAAAGTTTCATCCTGATAAGCTCAAACCCAAATCGGAGAAATGTGTCTTCATAGGATACCCAAAGGAGACAGTTGGGTACACCTTCTATCACAGATCCGAAGGCAAGACATTCGTTGCTAAGTATGGATCCTTTCTAGAGAAGGAGTTTCTCTCGAAAGAAGTGAGTGGGAGGAAAGTAGAACTTGATGAGGTAATTGTACCTGCTCCCTTATTAGAAAGTAGTTCATCGCAGAAACCAGTTTCTGTGATGCCTATACCAATTAGTGAGGAAGTTAATGATGATGATCATGGAACTTCAGATCAAGTTATTACTGAACCTCGTAGGTCAACCAGAGTAAGATCCGCACCAGAGTGGTACGGTAATCCTGTTCTGGAGGTTATGTTACTAGACCATGACGAACCTACGAACTATGAAGAAGCGATGGTGAGCCCAGATTCCGCAAAATGGCTTGAGGCCATGAAATCTGAGATGAGATCCATGTATGAGAACAAAGTATGGACTTTGATTGACTTGCCCAATGATCGGCGAGCCATTGAGATTAAATGGATCTTCAAGAGGAAGACGGACGCTGATAGTAGTGTTACTATCTACAAAGCTAGAATTGTCGCAAAAAGGTTTTCGACAAGTTCAAGGTGTTGACTACGATGAGAGTTTCTCACTCGTATCTATGCTTAAGTCTGTCCGAATCATGTTAGCAATTGCCGCATTTTATGAAATCTGACAAATGGATAAACAAAACTGCATTCCTTAATGGATTTATTAAAGAAGAGTTGTATATGATGCAACCAGAAGGTTTTGTCAATCCTAAAGGTGCTAACAAAATATGCAAGCTCCAGCGATCCATCTATGGACTGGTGCAAGCATCTCGGAGTTGGAATATACGCTTTGATAAGTTGATCAAAGGATATAGTTTTATACAGACTTGCGGTGAAGCCTGTATTTACAAGAAAGTGAGTGGGAGCACTACAACATTTCTGATAAGTATATGTGAATGACATATTGTTGATCGGAAATAATGTAGAATTATTCTGCAAAGCATAAAGGAGTGTTTGAAAAGAGTTTTTCAAAGAAAGACCTCGGTGAAGCTGCTTACATATTGAGCATCAAGATCTATAGAGATAGATCAAGACGCTTGATAAGTTTTTTTTCAATAAGTACATATCTTGACGAGTTTTTGAAGTAGTTCAAAATGGAACAGTCAAAGAAAGAGTTCTTGCCTGTATTGCAAGGTGTGAAATTTGAGTAAGACTCAAAGCCCGACCACGGCAGAAGATAGAAAAAGAATGAAAGTCATTCCCTATGCCTCGGCCATAGGTTCTATAAAGTATGCCATGCTGTGTACCAGATCTATTGTATACCCTACACTGATTTTGGCAAGGGAGTACAATAGTGATCTAGGAGTAGATCACTGGACAGCGGTCAAAATTATCCTTAGTGGAAAAAGGATATGTTTCTCGATTATGGAAGTGACAAAAGGTTCGTCGTAAAGGGTTACGTCGATGCAAGTCTTGACACTAATCTAGATGACTCTAAGTCTCGGTCTAGATACATATTGAAAGTGGGAGCAATTAGCTAGAGTAGCTCCGTGCAGAGCATTGCAGACATAGAAATTTGCAAAATACTTACGGATCTGAATGTGACAGACCCGTTGACTAAAATTATCTCACAAGCAAAACATAATCACACCTTAGTACTCTTTGGGTGTTAATCACATAGCAATGTGAACTAGATTATTGACTCTAGTAAACCCTTTGGGTGTTGGTCCCATGACGATGTGAACTATGGGTGTTAATCACATGGTGATGTGAACTATTGATGTTAAATCACATGGCGATGTGAACTAGATTATTGACTCTAGTGCAAGTGGGAGACTGAAGGAAATATGCCCTAGAGGCAATAATAAAGTTATTATTTATTTCCTTATATCATGATAAATGTTTATTATTCATGCTAGAATTGTATTAACCGGAAACTTGATACATGTGTGAATACATAGACAAACAGAGTGTCACTAGTATGCTTCTACTTGAATTGCTCGTTGATCAAAGATGGTTATGTTTCCTAGCCATAGACATGAGTTGTCATTTGATTAACGGGATCACATCATTAGGAGAATGATGTGATTGACTTGACCCATTCCGTTAGCTTAGCACTCGATCGTTTAGTATGTTGCTATTGCTTTCTTCATGACTTATACATGTTCCTATGACTATGAGATTATGCAACTCCCATTTACCAGAGGAACACTTTGTGTGCTACCAAACGTCACAACGTAACTGGGTGATTATAAAGGTGCTCTACAGGTGTCTCCGAAGGTACTTGTTGGGTTGGCGTATTTCGAGATTAGGATTTGTCACTCCGATTGTCGGAGAGGTATCTCTGGGCCCTCTCGGTAATGCACATCACTTAAGCCTTGCAAGCATTGCAACTAATGAGTTTGTTGCGATATGATGTATTACAGAACGAGTAAAGAGACTTGCCAGTAACAAGATTGAACTAGGTATTAAGATACCGACGATCGAATCTCGGGCATGTAACATACCGATGACAAAGGGAACAACGTATGTTGTTATGCGGTTTGACCGATAAAGATCTTCGTAGAATATGTGGGAGCCAATATGGGCATCCAGGTCCCGCTATTGGTTATTGACCAGAGACGTGTCTCGGTCATGTCTACATAGTTCTCGAACCCGTATGGTCCGCACGCTTAACGTTATGATGACAGTTTTATTATGAGTTTATGAGTTTTGATGTACCGAAGGATTTCGGAGTCCCGGATGAGATAGAGGAGTCTTGAAATGGTCGAGACGTAAAGATCGATATATTGGACGACTATATTCGGACATCGGAAAGGTTCCGAGTGATTCGGGTATTTTTCGGAGTACCGGAGAGTTACGGGAATTCGTATTGGGCCTTAAAGGGCCATACGGGAAAGGAGAGAAAGGCCCCAAAGGGTGGCCGCGCCCCTCCCCATGGACTAGTCCGAATGGGACTAGGGAGGGGGGGCGCCCCCTTCCTTCCTTCTCCTTCTCCCTTCCCTTCTCCTACTCCAACAAGGAAAGGAGGAGTCCTACTCCCGGTGGGAGTAGGACTCCCCCCTTGGCGCGCCCTCCTCCTAGGCCGGCCGCCTCCCCGCTTGCTCCTTTATATACGGGGGCAGGGGGCACCCCATAGACACAACAATTAATCTATTGATCTCTTAGCCATGTGCGGTGCCCCCCTCCACCATATTACACCTCGATAATATCGTAGCGGTGCTTAGGCGAAGCCCTGCATCGGTAGAACATCATCATCGTTACCATGCCGTCGTGCTGACGAAACTCTCCCTCAACACTCGGCTGGATCGGAGTTCGAGGGACGTCATCGAGCTGAACGTATGCTGAACTCGGAGGTGCCGTGCGTTCGGTGCTTGATCGGTCGGATCGTGAAGAGGTACGACTACATCAACCGCGTTGTGCTAACGCTTCCACTTTCGGTCTACGAGGGTACGTGGACAACACTCTCCCCTCTCGTTGCTATGCATCACCATGATCTTGCGTGTGCGTAGGAAATTTTTGAAATTACTACATTCCCCAACAGGCGTTCCCTCGCGCTTTCGTTCCCCCCGGGGTACCTCTCCTGGAGCCCGATGAGAGCGGGTTGGGCCTCCGCCCAGGCGCTCCTTTTGCCCTCCTCGCCTTCGACAGCTGCACCTAGGAGGAGGGGGACAAGAAAGGGCATTACAGAGCACTTATCTTTTTTCAATCTTAAACTTGCCGGCAATTGCCAAATTTTAATTCAAATAATGTAATCTCTCGATGTCGTATTCGGGGTTACGGCAAACCCTTATGAGGTTCGAACTCTCTGGTGCGCATGAAGAACTCTCTCTCCCTAGTTCGCTCGTTCAATGATCTCACGGCCTAGCTCGACGAACCCAAAGAACATGAGACACAGAGGTTTATACTGGTTCGGGCCATCGTTGTGGTGTAATACCCTACTCTAGTGTGGTGGTGGTGGATTGCCTCGAGGGCTAAGGATGAACTAGTACAGTGGATGAACAGCCTCAGGAGGAGAGGCGTTCTTGAGCTCGATGAGCTGGTGAGATGGGCCTGGTGGAATGGATCCAATCCAAGATGAGTTTCCTCCTATGGTGGTGGCTAGTCCTATTTAGAGACGCCCCGGTCCTCTTCCCAAATGTAGACGGGAAGGGATCCCACAACGACCAATTTTGAAGGGAGACAACTAGTACAAGCTCTCCTGACAAAAGGTGGTGTTCGCCTGCCAAAGGCTCTGGTGGTGACGCTGTTGTGGGTTCCGTGGTGACATCCGCCCTGTCGTCCTGCTGGTCTTGGTCTTGTTGCACCGATGTGGAAACCTTTGCCTGATGCCTCGGGACTCCTCGCCTATGCCTGCCTCTTTAGCACCAAAGAGGAAACTGGTGCGCTGCGCCCGCTGGCGCCCTCCTGGCCTTGGTCGTCATGGCTCACATCATTTGAACCTCGCGAGGTGCCCCTTGCATAGATATCTCCACTCCTCGGGAGCCAGCCTAGCGCGGCCGCCCCCAGGGAGGTCTTGGTGTCATCCACCTCGCGAGGCTTGGCCCCTCGCGAGGGTCTTGAGCTGTTGCTGCCGAAGCTGGGCCGTACCGGGCTATTGGTGGAGCCACGTCGTGGGCCGTAGGCAGGCAAGTCTGGGTACCCTTGTTCCCAGGACACCGACAGTAGCCCCCAGGCCCAAGGCGCGCTCGGACTTGGCTTCGACACGAAGCCAAAGGGCAAGTGCGGAGTGCCGTGGGCCTCAACCTCCTGCGGCCTTGGTCAACGCGTGGCGATCGATGGGACATGGGCGCCTCTGAAAGTGCGTTATATCGACTAGAGGGGCGGTGAATAGGCGATTTTTATGAATTCTTCACTGAGGAATTTGCCAGTGAGGAAATTCCTTGGCAAAGAACTACTTGCAGCGGAATAAGTACTCAAAAGTATGCATAGCAGAACACAAGCATGGTCATCATGATGAAATGAAGACCAGCACAGAGTACAGAAAGCGTAAACACAGGATAACACAGGATGAAGACAAATAGACTGAAGAAATTGAACTGAGGAAATTGAGAAAGTCAAAGTCAAAGTCTTCAAACACAGATATGAACAAGCACACAACACAGTTATGAGGAAATGAAAGAGTTGAGGAAATAGAACCAGTAGGCTTGGTGAAGACAATGATTTGGTAGACCAGTTCCAACTGCTGTCTCAATTGTACATCTGGTTGGAGTGGCTAGGTATTTAAACATGAGGACACACAGTCCCGGACACACAGTCCTCACCATATTCTCCTTGAGCTAAGGTCACACAGAACTCGCCCAATCACTCGTGGTAAGTCTTCAGGTGACTTCCGAACCTTCACAAACTCGGTCACTCGGCGATCCACAATTCCTCTTGGATGCTCTAGACCATAACGCCTAACCATCTGGAAGAAGCACATTCTTCATAGGTAACAAGCGTTGGATCCACGCAGGATCAATCTCTTCAGTGATGCTCAATCACTTTGGGTTTGTTGGTGTTTGGGTTTGGGTTTTCCTCACTTGATGATTTTCGCTCAAAGTCCTCGGAGGATGGGATGCTCTCAAATGACAAGTGTCAGTTTCTTTCGGAGCAGCCAACCAGCTAGTGGTTGTAGGGGGCAGCTATTTATAGCCTAGGGAGCAGCCCGACATGATAAGACATAAATGCCCTTCAGTGATATGACCGTTAGGTGGGTAGATATTTTGGGACAACTGGCGCATAGCACAGCAACGGGCGGAGATTTGAGTATCAAATTCCTCAGGGCTATCATCTTCCTCACTGTGTAGGCAATCCACACTAGCGAATTCCTAACTCCCTAGTCAGAACAAATTCGTCAAAGACCAGAAGAACTTCGTCTCTGTCATTGAAGAATATGACTGAACTGTGTGAGATTTCCAATGGCTTCACTCGAAGGGATTGGTAGGTGTAGGATTTTGAGTTGAGCATCACATGGAAATTTTTCCTTAGTATTTGCTCGACCCCCTTTAACAGTACAGTGTTTCCTATGACTCAAGAAAGGGAAAATGAAACTACGAAAACAAAAGTCTTCATGCTTCATGTTCCTGAAATGAATACCAACTCTTCAAGGTCACACCAATTTCTTCACTTTCAAAGTCTTCAGAAAGTCTTCAGAAATCCAAAGTCTTCAGTCGAAGAACTTCATTTTTAGGGGTCGACTTTCTCTGTAAATATCAAACTCCTCATAGACTTATAAACCTGTGTACACTCATAAACACATTAGTCCCTTAACCTATAAGTCTTCAATACACCAAAATCACTAAGGGGCACTAGATGCACTTACAATCTCCCCCTTTTTGGTGATTGATGACAATATAGGTTAAGTTTTCAATGGGGATAAACATATGAAGTGTAAATACTGATATTGAGGAATTTGATTGCAAGATATAGAAGAACTCCCCCTGAAGATGTGCATAGTGAGGAATTTGCTTTTGAAGCAATGAACACTTGAAGAGTAAAATTATGGAGATCTCCCCCTATATATTGTAATTCATACACGCATTTGACATAATATATGAAGAATTTGAAATACATGATGAAGTATGGTGACTGATGTAATTCATCATGCGTGCAATAACATTAACGAGGAATAAGCATGTAGAAGAAACAGCAAAAGTATCAGGCCACCATAGAGTTTAAGTTTACAACTCAATCCAACAAAGTCATCAGAAGAACGAGAGTTGTAACTTAGAAAAAACGCCCATATAGATAGACCCGCTTGAAGACTAACTCAAATTTCTCCCCCTTTGTCATCGAATGACCAAAAGGTTCGAAAATGAGGACTAACGCCCCTGAAGAATATCTAGTTGATGAAGGAGCACCAGCGTTGTTGGGCTCGTTTGTTGATGTAGGGCCTGCCGCAGAGTCGTCCAAGTCTTCATGCTCGTCGGTGTCACGCGATGAAGAATAGGAGCTGGCCACCAAGGACGGAACCTTGACCTTCTTGTATTTCTTCGGTGGAGGTGCAGACCAGTCAAAGTCCTCCTTGATACCCGTTTTCTTCAGATCTTCTGCGGTATAAATGTGCGACAGAACAGCCCAGGTGCGGTTGAGGGTTTCATGAATGTAGTAATGGTTTTTCTTCAGTGCATTGTGGGTAGTAGTCATGTTGGGAAGAATTGACCAAACTGACGCTTGACCCATTTGTGATTGCGATCAACCTTCTGGTGAAGACTGAGGAGAAGCTAACGGTCAGTCATCACCCCGGGAGATGTGCCTTGAGGTTTTGGCTTGGTTGCGTCGGCGGCAGAGTCATGGGTGGCAGAGTCATCATTGGTAGAGTAGGATGCAGCCTTGCGAAATTGACCATCCAATGGAGGAATGCCTTCATCAATAACAGCAGTAGCCTTGCCCTTTTCATCAGCTGAGGAAAATGTCTGTTTGAGGACTTCAATCGGGGGCAATTAGCTGCAGTGGTTTAGTGTATCAGCTTTGTAGTTGAGTGAAGACCTTGTTCTGATGAATCTCATAATCCACAGAGCATAAGGCTTCAACTCAAATGGTGACATTGCGACATTTGCCAGAGTCCTCATGAAGAAATCATGGAAGTTGACGGGAACGCCATGAATGATATTGAAAAGCAGATTCTTCATGATGCCAACGACTTCATCTTCATTCGAGTCGTGGCCCTTGATAGGACTCAATGTCTTCGTTAGAATGCGATAGACAGTCCAAGGCACATATAACAATTCCTTCACAAGGAATTTAGTTCTTGGGGCCTGACCTGGCTTCAATGGCTTCATCAGCACTTGCATATAGTGATCCATAAGCTCAGGTTCACTGTAGACGCAACGAGCAGCTTCAAGGGGAGGACTAAGACGCAAAGCACGAAGCAATTCAGTAGCTGGTGCCTTGTAGTGAGTATTTTCAGACATCTAGTCCAGCACCCATGAATTCACATCTTCAGAGTCTCCGGTGATGTGCAGAGTTGCATAAAATTGAAGAATGAGCTCTTCATTCCAATCACGGCAGAGATTCAATATCCACGTGAGGAATGTGCTCATGATCGAAGACTTTGTCTTTGTTGAACAGCACTGACGAATAAAAATTTGCCTGGCTAGCAGTCCAGAAACGCCTCTTCCTAATGTGACCAGTCATAGGGGTTGTAATCAGTGAAGAATACGTGCTCGCCAAAGAAATCATTAGCATTGAATTTTTGCTTCCTTGAGAATGGATCCTTTCTCTTGGGCAGAGGAGTGTCAGTCAGTTGCATTACAACCTCAGGAATCGCAATCTCAGGTTCTTCAGGCTGAGGAATTTATGGTTCCTCTTCAGTGGCAGCCTGGGTCTTCAATTCTTCATTTTCATTTTCTTCAGCACTAGTGGCTGGAATTTCTTCCTGAGCTTCATCAGATCCCATTTGTACTGTAGTTGCTGGGGACTGAGGAATTTGTTGCAATGGTGTGAAGAGTGGAGAGTTGGGGTGCTGACTTTCCCAAAAGTCATCATTCATCACTGGTGTGGTATAGCCAATGTCCACGTCTTCATCTTCTATCTCTTCAACGCCGGCCTCTTCAGCAGTAAACTGAGGCATAGGCGAGGAAACTATGGGGGTTGAAGGGATTTTATCCACTTCAATTTCTTCATCCATCTGCTCTGACGACGCAGCAGAAGGATTTTCTTCATCAGATCCGCTAGGGATCACATATTCTTTATCAAAAGGGATGATTTCCTTTGATGGCATGGAGGAAACAGGAATAGCATCAATTGGATTAGCAAATGAGCTTGTCACTTTGCTCATCTTCTTCGGTGCTGAAGAATCTGAAGGAGTTGATGCTTTCCTTTTCTTCACTGCTGCACACTCTGCAGCCTTGATCTTCTTCACATCTGATGCAGATGGAAGAATTGGAGTTGGGGTAGGCGCAGGAGGAGCAGAGGAATGTGGTTGACTTTCTTCAGGCACAACTGATGCAGTTGCCCTGACCTCTTCATTTTCTTCAGGCGCACCACTAGTGGATGCCCTGGCAATTTCATCAACAGCTGGACTGCAGTCATCAGCCCTGGAACTCACATTTTCTTCAGCAGCCTGAGTGTCATCAGCGGTGCTGGCATGTTCTTTAGTTGGCTGAGCAGATGCTTCAGCCTAAGGAATTTCTTTTTGCAATGGGGCTGCAACATTGGAGGTGAACTTCTCAGTCAGTTTAACAAACTTGACCTTGGCTCCTTTCCAATCAGCATAGTAAGCATTGAAATCACCGCTGAGGACTTTGATTTCAGATTGGATCTTCACAAGTTCATCAGTTGTCATAGAGAGAATGTTGTTCTTCAGGAATTTCTCCTTCCTGTACTGCACTTTCTTGAGCTTCCTGGCCTTCTCAAATTTCCATTTCTTTTCTTGGATGAAGGCAGACAGCATATGACTTTGGCCAGGAGTCAGCTTGAAGTCAGGCATAGGAGTGTTTGGGTCCTTGTGCCAGAGATCAATGTAATCGAGGATCAACTTTGGATCCAAAAGCAGAGGCACATTTGTGCCCTTGGCTCTAGCGGCCCTGACTTGCCTATCTCTGATGATTTCAGCAAGTTCTTCATCATCAGCTTCGTCTTCTTCAGACGGCACTTGGAAGGCGACCTACTTCTTGTGAGGACATGGGCGAGAGCCTCGTCCAGCAGTGGTCTTTGTCTTCAGCAGAGAGGGTCCTGTTGAAGAATTTGGTGCAGCTGAGGAACTAGCTGAAGCTCCTGAGGCAATAGAGATGCCTGTAGTCCTTTGGCACGTGGCAAGATGCACAGGTGCTGAGGATTTGGTCGGAGCAGATGAGGACTTTGGAGGAGCAGGAGCAGCGTGAGGAATTAGCCGTGAGGACATTGACAGTGAAGCACTTGGCTTACGCGCAGGCTTCTTTGTCATGGATTTCTTTGGCTTGACAAAGACCTCAGCGGCAGCAGCAGCAGCAGAGTCTTCATTGAATTTCCTCACAGCTTCTCTAGCTTGTTTAGCCAGCTTGGCCTGGCGCTTGGCCCATTCATCAGAATAATCTTCACCACGCTTGAGGCTGGTGAGATCAGCTTCTTGGCCAGGTGCCAACGGAGGTCTTGAGCATGGAGGATTGAGTACAAATTTCTTCATGTACTTGGGAGTCACATATCTGTACTCTCTCCACTCTCTTGCCCATCTCCTCTCTATCTTCTGAATGCGCACCTTGCACTGATTTTTATCTTCCTCAGGGGGTGTGCAGTACACAGCATAGATGTCCTCAGGGATTTCAAATGCAGTGTTCATCTCAGGCCTCTTTCCTCCTTTCTGTGGCTTCTTTCCATCAGCCATTTTCTTCAGATGAGGAATTGGAACAATTGAATTCTCTGAAGAAGTATGCAACTTTTCTTCGAGGAACGCTGCAAATGAGTTAAGTTGATGAGAACCTAGAGATTCAGCAGCGGACATGAGTACCTGTGAACAGAGTATAGTTGCGAGGAATTTGAGAGGTCATATGCGTTCTCAGAAGGTTTTTCAAAAAGAACATGTTTGAGGAATTTGACCAGATGAGTCTTGAAGAATTTCACTAAGCGTTCTTTGTCTTAGGTTCCAGAGTTGTATAGATCGAAGATCCACACAACTAAGGAATCTTGAAGAAAAATTATTGCTTAGAGAAACAAATCAAGAACAGATGACATGTGAGGTGTTTAGTGTGTGAAGAATTTGAAGAATAAACACCTTTGAAGATTTTGTAGAAATCATTTGAATCAAAGAGGGCAGTAAAAGTAACTTTTAATTACCCTGGACGAAGAACACGACGAACTGGGATGTGGAGATGTGAAGTTCGTCTGTGCAGATCTTCCATGCCCTAACTCGGCGGAGGAAGATGGCTACGGCAGCGGCGGAGTGAAGATTTCCGCGGCCAGTGCGAGTATGGCGGCGACGAGGTCGAGGCAGTGAAGCTCTTCCTCACTGGTGACGATGAAGTAGCGGCGGCGCTAGGGTTTGAGAAGCTCGAGCTGGAGAGAGGTCGAGCGGAGTAAAGTAAGTGAGGAAGGGGAGAGGGGGTATTTATAGCCACTGTGAAAAACTGTTCGCCCAAAGAAATTGGATGAACGTGCCCCTGACCCTTCTCATTCGCTTGACATGTGTCACCCACGTACGGAGAAGTGGAGATCGTGTTAGATCGTGGGTGAATAGATAAGTATTTCGTTGGATGCGGAACGGTTTGAGCGGCAAAGCCGAAAATTTGGATAAGATAAGTTCAAAGTTCCGTTCGCATATTCTTCAGCTGACAAGGACACAGTGAAGATTTTGAACGAGTTTCAAATAGAATGCACATGAAGAATTTGTGAATAGATTGGGTTGAGTATAGCATAGAGGGGGAAGGGTCCGATCACATTCACTTAGTAGAAAAATCAACTTGAAGAATT